>NC_046665.1:113197016-113208059 GCF_010883055.1 Belonocnema kinseyi | reverse complement strand
CGAAATTCGAATATACACTTTTCCTCGCGATGCACCAATTCATGTGAGAGAAAAATTGCAGGTCCTTAGGCCCATGCCAACCGGAAGACAAACTGTATTATCAACGTCCGATGGTGAGGTCTTTGCAATTTTGATAAAAAATAACAAAGATCTTCAAGGAATGTATACATTGACAGAAGGCATGCAGAAACGGGTGAAAATAAATATGAACAGCGGCGAAGTTAAAGATATGACCCCAGGAGAAATTCACGAATCTCCCTTAGGCAGGGATCGCCCAATATTAAAGCATTTTAATATAATAAGAGTTAACGAATTTCGGTCACAACATTAATTGATTTTTCCCCAATATGAAAATTGAGCATTAGAGTAACCGTAAAATTTCATTCGCGAAATTCCTGAATCTTTTTCAATTGAAATACAAAATTCAAGGTTTAAATTAATTTTCTTATTTTGATCCAAAAAGATGATTTTTTAGAAACAAAGTAAAAAATATCAGATTGGCACGTTTTGGAAACCTAACCTCAAAAAACACCTGTAAAAAGGCGGTTAATAGCCAAATGAAAAAAATTAGTCTGCCCGGTGGTCCAGAGCAGTGTATTTTTACGTATTTTGACCCGCTGAATCCAAATCTGAAGTGAGAAATAATATATTGGCTTGTGCTTTAACCCTAACCTCAAAAAAACACATGTAAAAGGCTGTTTTTCGTCAAACTCGGAAAAAAAGAAAGTCGTCTGTTCGACAGACGAGAGCAGTGTATCTTGTGTGTTTTGTCCCAATAAAACCAAATTTAAAGTCAGAAATGTCAGATTGGCTCATGTTTTATCCATCACCCCAAAAAATACCCGTAAAAGCCGGTTTTTCGATCTGAGCATCTGCGCATCTGTCTTGGTATCGAGCCTCCACATTATTGAGGTCCTGATAGTATCTTTCTCCATGCTCTTTACTTAAATCACCAAAACTTTCTGGAAAGCAGTCAACATGAGAATCCAAAATATCAATTTTCTACCAAATAAATGCTTTAAATTCTTTTAAATGCTCTATAAATTATCTGTTCGAGCTTAAATGTTGCGAATATTATTGAGAGAATTTGCTTAAAATGAGTTCTTGGGCACTCAAGCACTCTATGAGCTATGAATTACAAATTTTTAATTCATAGCTCCATCTAGTCCGAAAAGAAGATAAGAAATTCTGTTATTCTCTGAAGATAATACACATTACTTGAAAAAATTGACTTGTAACGCCTGGCAAAATAATGCATTTATTTCTGAAAAAGGATTCTAAATTCAATCTCACTTGTAGCTTAAGGGAAAAGCAAGCGTCCGGCAATCGTAAGTTTTGTGGTTCGATTCCCTTACTTCTTCCAATTTCTTCATCCACATCACTCCCTGTCCACTACCATCCAAGATCCATCTTACGAACTCATCCACACTCAACTGTCCCTCTTCCTCTCCTGTACATCTCTCTAATACATGTGCCGATGACTTCATTTGGGATCCACATACTCTACATGAATTCTTCTCTTCATCCATCCAATATCTGCATGCTCGCACTCCTTTTCCTATTATAAACCGTACAATTCTACTCCATTTTTCTTCCTTTTTTATTTTTTGCAGATATTATGGTTGCATCAACCCTTTGACCTTCATATACCATCGATTGTACGTCAAATCTATAATCTTTGTCCATCTCTCTTTTCCTCATTTAACTAACAGCTCTAACGCTAAGTCCTGCCACTCTATAACCCCTTCTCGCAAATTACAAACCCTTCTAATTTTTCTCGTTTCTTCCTCCCATTCTGAATTTCCCAAATTGCTTCTCGCTTCCTTGTTACCAATTTCGCCTAAACATGCTTGTGTTATTCTGCTTCTGTCCCCCCTTTATAGCTTCTCTTCAAACCTCCAGGCTCTCTTAATTTGTCTAGTTACCATATTTTCTCTTCCTAACTCTTATCTTAACATACATCCTCGGCAACTCCAACTTAGTCCCATTACCTGCCTCAGAAATTGCTCATGCATGTTTTCTACTTTCCTATGTTCCTTCCATCCCCAGATCTCCACAACTTAACACAACATCGCCCAAACCAACGCATCAAATAACCAGAAACTCATTCTACAATCGTTCTTGAACCTTCTCTTTTCTATACCCCATACTTGGCGAATTACTTTACTCGCACATTCAATTCTTTTCCGCACCTGCAACTACTTTCCCCCTTTTGCCTCAAACTAAAAATCTAGGTAACAGAACTCCTCCAGAATTTCCACTTTTTGTCCATTCATCTTCCAAACGTAATTTATTTTGCTCTTTCTATTTCAGAAGCACATCATCTTTGTCTTATCTACGTTCACCATCAGATCTTTTGCCCCCGAATGCTCTTAGAAGATTATCATCATTAGGTTCATCCCCTTCTCATCATCTGCTAACAGAACTACATCGTCCGCGTATGCTAGAGATTATAGTTTGCTACTACCCTAAAAGGTTCCTCCTCTTCCTTTCCCCATAAGCTTCGCCTCTAAGTCTGCCAGCAGGATATTAAATAGTAACAGACTCAAAGGGCACCCTTGCCTTAGACTTCTGCCTGTCCAGAAAACCTGCCCTTTTTTCTTTCCTATTTTCACCCTAATTCTGGTTTCAGTAAAAAAATTTTTTCACCTTTCAACCAACTTTTCCTCTACACCCCTCTCTTTCGTTACCTGCCATAGCACTTTTCTATTCACTGAGATAAACGCTGCTTTGAAATATAAAAACAAAACGACTTGTTTCCCTTTCTTTCTCCTCAAATTTCTATTAACTAAGTAGTTAAGTACGTAGATGTTGTCTATAGTTCCCATCTCTTTTCTAAATCCCGTCTGATTATGTGGGATACTTTCTTTTTGTTCTATCTGACTCTCCAACCTTTTTCTTAAGATTTCGGCATATATTTTATAGCCACATCCCATCCCTAATCCCTTCTCCATACTTCATCGCTTCGTTCTCCATACCATCTTCTCCTGTCGCCTTGTTTCTTCTTAGCCTATTTATTGCCTCATTCACTTCTTATCTTGTTCTCTCGTTCCCTTCCTCCATTTCTCCTTGGACTATCCTACACTTTTCCCCTTTGATCTTATTTTTCTCTGCCCCTAATAAACCTTTGAAATAATCCTTCTATTCCTCCATTTCTATTTCTTCGTTAAAACCCTTCCTTTCCCCTCTATCCCTATTTATTACATTCCACACCCTACCTTCTTTGATCGCTTTTTATACTTCTGCTTTATATTCTTCCTTTCCCCTTTGTCCTTTTCTTTCCAGCATTTTCTCATGTTCTCTTTTTCTCCTGTTATACTTCTCCTTCTCCATTTGCTTACGCACTCTTTCCTTCTCTCTTGGCTCTCCCAGAATTCCACGTCCCACCAACCTCTCTTTTCCCCTACTCTTTCGTCATTAGTAATCAGCTCATCCTTCACCTTCTCAATCGACTCCTTAAACCTTTCAATTAACGAGTCTATTACCTCCTATTTTTCATACCTACCCTTATCCTTTTCCATCTTTTGTTTAAACTATTTTAATTTATCTACTATCCAGACTCTCATTTTAGTGTAGCTATGACCGGCAAGTGCGTGGACCCTATCTCATTCCCTGCCTTTATACTGCCTATCATATGCCGCATTCTTTCTTCAGCCAAGATGTAGTCTATTACTGTTGATCCCTTTCTATGAATGAGATCATCCCTTCCTCATCTCCTTTCATATTGCCATTGCATATAAACCATCTTGTTTCTCCTATCATGTCCAGTAACTTCCTCCCCTCCCTGCTCGTCTCTCTATATTCAAAGTTTCTTATATATGCCTCCTTTTTCATCCCATAACCCTCACCCTTGGTCGCCAGTCCCTGCATTTAAGTTCCCTTCTATTAAAACTAATTCTTCCTTCTTTTCCTCCATACATCTCCTTATTACTCTGCACCCTTCCTCTTCCCCTCTTCTTCTGTATACACATACCACCGCTATTTCTACTACTACTTTTGGTAAAAATTTTTTATCCCCTCTAGTCCTTCTCATCTGCCCACGTTTCATACATCATAATGACATTCCACTTTTTTAACCCCTCTCAAAATCCTTTATTCTTGTTGTTCAAACCTGGCACATTCCAGAAAGCGATGTTCGTGTTTTTTTCTTTCCTTCCCTCTTCTTTCATCTTCACTCTGTTTCCCCTTTTCCGTTTAAAACCCCTCTGATTTAGTTCTAGACCCTTTTTCGTCTCCCTTCTCCCTACCTTTCTCAAGATTTTCTCCCTTTTTTCTTAATTCTTCTAATTCTTCGTCCCAGCACCATTCCTCCCCATTTATCCATACTCTGTCTCTCCCTATCCGCACCATATAGCCCTATTTCCTCTCTACTCAAGACCTCTGCTTTTTTCCCTCCATAATTTTCTTTCTCCCCTCCTAACTCCCCACTTTCACTGGAAACATTCCTTCTTCTCCTTCCTTTGTCCCTCCTATTCTCCTATTTTCTTAAATCTTTCATTTTTACTTTGGACGTTCTTTTCATTCCCTTTAACTATTTCCTCATTTTCTGTTTTTCCCCATATGCTCATTCATAATTTCTAGATTGCTTACGCGTTCTTCAAACTGTTTTATCTTTCTAGATGTCTGTTCGTCAACCTCTCTCTATCTATTCTCAATGCTCTCTAGCTTTCCTCAAACCTTGTCTTTCTCCTCCTTCCAGCGTTTATCCCATTCTTCCTACTTTTGTCTTACCTTTTTCACTTCCCCGCTTAGATAGTTGATCTGCCTATTCATAGCCCTATTCATGCCATCCAATCTCTTTCTTGTTTCTTCTCTAAATCTTTTTATGAGAGCTTCCAATCCCTAATCTAAATTTTTCCACATCCCCCCACCCCCCTATATCTCTCTGGTGTTTTTCGTTTCGTTTCTTTTCCTCCCCTTCACTGCTAGTCTAAATTGCCTTTTTTTGCCATTTGTTTAGACTTCTGTCCGAATCCGCGTTGTCTAGCTTGTTGAGGCGCTGTAAATTTGAGGGTCTTCCGCGTTGCTTGCCCGTACCTTAATCCGCTATCCTCCCCTCCCTGGTCGACTTCTCGACACTTTCGTCACTGCTGCTCCGTGACGTTTCCCGCCTTTATCACATATCTCTTGCTCTGTTGACCAATAAACTATTTTCCTATTCCTAACCTCAAATATATATGGCCCAAAAATTAAAAAACCTACATTTTTACGTATTAATGTCACTTTCTAGCAATTTCCATCGCGTTTCTTATTTAAATAATTACTAATAAACACCCTCACGCCCACCTTGAAACATATCACCGCTTTGCTTTCAGGGTGGACAAGATCTTTTGATTCGTGTGCAAGTGTAATCAGTCAGATAACGATTATAAGATATACTATATCTGATAAAGAACTGGAATATTCCTTTGTTTTAGTTTAAACCAAATTCTTTATTAAATTAACTGCTTCGTCTTTTTATAAAAAAATATGCCGATTATTTCAACTTTCATCTTATCCTTGGTGATTATCTTCAATTCTATTGGTAAATATAAGGATATATTTATGATTTTATCTACAATTGTAGACAAGAAATCCCCCCCCCCCCTTCTTTGTATTGTGTTTAAGGCGCTTCCAAGAGCTTGATTTTTAGTTTATGTATTAAAAATTACAATTTTTTTCCTGTAACTATAAATTGTTTAATATCATATTTCTACCACATAATCTAAGGGCTAAATAAATCGCTCACAGAGGTTTTTTTTAAAATGATCTTCCTTCTTTGTATAATTTTTTGAAAATATCATGCATTTTATGTATCTGGAAAGGGGCAAATCGCCACCGTGAGTGTACCCATGGTCAACCGAACTTTTGCACCATAGGTTCACCATGAGTACACTCACGGTGGCGGTTTTCTCCTTCTCAGGCGCATAAAATGCACCATATTTTTAATTGATCAAACAAAACAAAAAAGAACATTTATGTTGCTTTATTATAATCTGATTTTTGTAAAAATAGTTCTCCTGTTTAAGGCTTCCTGTGCAATAATCTTGCACAAGTTGACTTTCCTTGAGTTTATGTTTTTGAAGATTCTTTCTAAATTAAATTCGCTTTTTCTTTTTGCAGAGCTGAGTTTACAGTCAAAGCGTTCACCTAATGACAACTTTCTTTCCAGTGTTCCTCGTGACAGACTTTCTGATTCTCTTAATTTAACTCTTTCTCTTGCCATACCTCATTCGGTTTCTCCGGTCAGATCTCCCCCTCCTGCTGAATCTTCTCTTCGATCCAGGACCAGGTCTCCTCCTGCTGAATCTTCTCTTCGTGCCAGTTCCGGGCCTTCTCCCACTTTTCCTTCTTCTTGGCGCATAAATGGACGTAAAATTGAAGATATTAGATCTGTTCGGCTTATTCCTCATGCGAATCCGCTCCGGCGATTTGAAATTCGTAGATACACTTTTCCTCATGATGCACCAATTCATGTGAAAGAAAAAAATCGGCTCCTTGGACCCATGCCATCAGGAAGACAAACTGTATTATCAACGTTCGATGGTGAAGTATTTGCAATGGTAGTGGATAGTAACAGAGTTCTTCGTGGAACGTTTATATTGAAACATGGTATGCAAAGACGGGTAAGAATAAACATGGACAGTGGCAAAATTACAGAGATGACCACAGAAGAAATTCGGGAAACTCCCTTAGGTAGAAGTCGCCCAATCTTACAGAATTTTCAGATAATAATGGCAGACTACTTTCTTTGACGTCGTTAATCAGACTTTTATTGTAATTATTCGCTAATCTACAATAAAACAATTCTAGATTGAATCAGGTGTGTTTATTTTAAGAAAAAAATGTATTTTCAACAAAATCCTTGAATTGACAACCAAATAATCAAATTTTAACAAAACAGTTCAACTGTAAACCAAATATTTGGATTTTCTACAAAAAAATTAATTTTCTATTAAAAACTTGCACTTGCAACCAAAGAATTAAACTTTAAAGAAAGACATTTTTGTATACAGACTTTTTAAAACTAAAGGTGAAATCATTGACATCAGTAATTCGGTGATTGTGAATTATCTTTGGCTGAAGCTCCTGCTGCTTTAAAGAACACATTATCATAACGTATATAATCCTTCGCACTCGCGTTTATCCTTGAAATTTTATATTATTCCCATAAATGTATAATATTATAATAAAAATATAGATAATATTGGTCTTTAAAGTACAATGTAATAAATGCGAGTGTACCTCGAGTATCGCTTGTCTGATTTCAGTATATTTTTCACAGATTTAGGGGAACGTGTGTCCACGTGAATTCTAGCCCCCCCCCCCTCTAGTCCCCCTCGTGGACAAGCGTTGAATTTTGCCATACTTGATTATTGGTGTTGGGTATCAAAATAAGAGTTTTCGGAGACACTGAGTACGAATTTCTCATTAGTTTAACATTATTTCAAGATGGCGAATCCAAGATCGCGGATGGAATAAGAATTTTCACACAATAAATAGTTTTACGTGAATATTGCACGTGGTTGGTATCAAAATAAATATTTTTGGGCCACTGATTACAAATTTCTCATTAGTTTCACAAAATTTCAAGACGGCGAATTCAAGATGGCGGTTAAAACGAGATTTTTCACATTAAATAGTTTCACGTGATTAGAGTATGTGTTGGATATCAAAATAAAGGTTTTCGTGGACACAGATTACGAATTTGGCATTAGTTTTACCAAATTTTAGGATAGGGAATTCACGATGGCTGCTGGGAGCAGGTCATATAGAGCTATTAAATAATGCATTTTCATATTGTTGGTACTCTCGTGGGATTATCAAGTATCACATAATAGGCGTCACTTACTCGATTTTATGGGAAAACAATACAAAATCTATAATAGAGTCTTATTTATGTAAATATTTATTACTAGAATAATGCGTCTCACAGCATTATTGTACAGAATAAGGTAACGGGCAAAACGACAATGATGGTTTAACACAAAAATATTTTTAAACAAACTTTGTACGGACCGAATAATATAGACGTATCAGTAAATTTTTAATTTTTTATTGGAAAAATGTTGTGATCATTTAAGATATGAAAGGTATATTTTCATTGCGTTTTCTGAAAATAAAATATTTTTACGGAAATGAAAATTAGAGAACAAAAACTAAGAAAAAACTATTTGCCGTGTTTTTCTTCGAAAATTTGAGGTCATGTTGAAAAATGATTTCAAGAAAGTTAAATTTTTTAAAACCCCACACTCGAGACGAAAAAGAAATTTAAAAAACAAAATTTGTGATGAGAATGTGCCCACGTAGCGAGAAGATTCTGTTTTTACTTTTAATGATGTTTTTCGTGATTAAATTCAAAATTACGCATTCTATCAAAAAGTGATTCAGAACGAATTTGTAGATTTTTATTAAATTCACAATTTTTATTCACTCATCTTTTACTGCATTTTGCATAGTCCCATGTAGAAATTCAAATGGGGAACTAGTCCGGTTCTCGAAAATTCGACGCCACTTAAAGTTGGGGACTAGTTGGGTTATCTGACTAGCCCCCGACCAGTATCGTCACGGTAGATTAGTCCGGGGCTAGTCAGGTGACCCGACTTATCCTGGTCGGGGCCTGATCGGGTACTAGTAGGGGTCATATGATAATACATCCGCGTGGAATCTCAACCAAACTCCCCAAAATTTGTAAAACATCCCCTAAAATTTTGTCAAAATACTTATTATTCACGGAAATCTCCATAATCTTGTTTGAAATATTTAAAATTGCTCAAATTTACCCAAAATTTGATGGGGAACATATCCTACAATTAAAAATGCATAAATTTATTTAACTAAAGTTCCCCAAAATTTGTGGAATATTAATTTTAGAAAAAAACTTCAGCTGCAAGGCAGCGATGGAGAAGCTGCGCTCTGAAGGAACCGCCATGTTGGTCACGGTAGTCTCTGCTCCAGGTAATAATGCTTCGTTACGTGTGGATTGCTGTCTTCAACACTCGACGCGTCATTTGTGTTGCGCGAGAGGCGGCACGTCGCGCCGTTGCGGATTTTCTTTAAAGCTACCGAAAAACGCGCCGAAAACTCAAACATAAGAATAACGCGATCAGAGCCCCACTAGCTCCTGACCAGAGCCTGAAGATTACCCGCACGAAAATTAGTGAACAAAAAGGAGCGACTAGCACTTGACCAACCACCGACCAGGCCCCGACTGAAATTTTGACAAAAAAAGCCCAAATATATTCCCCGGTTAGTCCTCGACTGGGTACTTTGTTAAAATAAATAACCCGACTAGCCCCCGATTAGTGCCCGATTAGTGCCCGATTAGTAGTAGGGCCTAATGGGGTTATTTCCACACGGGGTTTGGCCGAAAAATGGAATTTTTGGATTTTTCATTATTTTTTATACTGTCAAAATTTAACTTTTTATTTTTCAAGGAAATTCAAAAAAATTTTATGCTATTCTTGTGGAAACCTTAAAAAGAAACATTTTTCCACTTATGATTTTTTTAATATCGTGTGTTATTTGGCTTAAAATGTTCATTTTAGTGTGTTTCTTAGAATTTTGTAAATGCTATAACTCTGGTATTTATTGGTTTTATGAAAAATGTCATGAGGATAAACTGTTTGACTTTTTGAATACTATAAATAAACGTACAGAAAATTTTTGAATTTTGAAAGAAGTAGTCTTGAAAATATTAAAAATGTGCTCACTTTTTGAATATTTATCCAGAATGGCTGGCTAACGAACTTGGCCTTTAGTTAAGGACCCTAAACGAGTGTAATGAGCGTAAAAGATTATTTTTTAACAAAGTAGTTTAAATGTCAAACCAGTAGTTTAATTTTTAAAAAAGAGAAGTAAATTTTTAATAATATAATTTTCAATTGCATGTTTACCAAGAAAAAAATAAATATTACCACGAGAGGAATATTTAGTTCAAAAGATGAATTTTCTAGAAGAGATAAATTCTCTACCAATTTCAATCAAAATAAAAAATTGCCCACCAAATTAATCGAATTTTCAACGAAAAAATTAAATATTTAAGAGGAAGATAAAAGTTTTCAACCATAAAAATCAAATTCCAACCAAAAATATAAAAGTAGATTTTTAACCAAAAGAAATTAAGTTTCAACTCAAATAGTCGGAAGTTAAAGAAATGAAGACAGAAGAAATTTTGAATCTCCCTTGAAGTTGTCCGACTACTGGGAAAGCTAGTCAACGCAATGTCCATTATTTTTTTCTGAAATTTGGAATGAAATACAAAATTTGGCCAGGATATCAATTACTAAAGTAGGTAGCAAATTTTTATGCTGATCAATATAAATGAAATCTTTTTAAATTAATAATAATAATGAAGTGTAAATTTAAATGTTTATTTCACTCGATTCTTGCTTCATTTTTGATTCCAGGCTACATTTTGCTAAAATAAAGCATAAATACCCTGGAAGCAAGTATAAATGAGCAGTAATTCAAATTTTGCATTGTATTTTTACTGAAAAAAGTTTTCCTAACAATATTCAACGTGTTTAAAATGAAAAATTAACCATTTTTGGAGCCCGTTAAAGGCCTCACCATATGATCCTATGTTTTTTTCAAACGACTTTAAACAGTGATGATTAAATTTTAACCTGGAAAGGGTCCCTAAAAAGGGCATTGCGTGAAAGAGGACACATTTCTACGCAAAAAAGTCACTTTTTTCTCTAACCATTAATATTCAGAGACTTAAAATGATTGTTTTTTAATAAAAATTTTGAAATATTAACAAAATAATTAAATTTATTTAAAATAATTGAATTTGAACAAAATAGTTAGGTTTACAACAAAACACATGTACTCTAATTTACAAACACAAACGATTGAGAATCATTCAGCATTTTCAACAACAAAAAATTGATTTTGAAGAACAAAAATTTATTTAGAATTAAACTGTTACTTTTGTAACCAAATAGTAAAATTGTAAAGAAAAAAATATGGACTTTTGAATAATAGTTAAATATTTAACCAAATAGTTGAATTTATAACCAAGTATTTAAATTCTAAATAAAAAAGATTAATATTCAACAA
>NC_046665.1:113193187-113196916 GCF_010883055.1 Belonocnema kinseyi | reverse complement strand
AAAAAATATGGACTTTTGAATAATAGTTAAATATTTAACCAAATAGTTGAATTTATAACCAAGTATTTAAATTCTAAATAAAAAAGATTAATATTCAACAAAAATATAAAAGTAATAATATTAATGCTAAAAAAAAAGATTTTCGAATAAAATAGGTGAATAAGAAATGACTTTTCAACTAAAATAATAAATATTTAACTAAAGTGATTAAAGTTACAGACGAAAATATGATATGTTGAGTTGAATAATAATGTTACAAAAATAGTGGAATTGTGAACCAAATAATATTTTAAATAAATTATCAACGTCCAAATATCAATTTTCAAAAATAAGTTTAATTTCTACAATGAATTTTCTGCAAATTCTTAACCTAGAATAACGACTTTTTAACAATATTATTGAATTTCCAAACAAATAATAAAATTTTTGAAGAAAAATATAATGTTCAGAAGAAAGGAACAGCAAGAAAGGAAAGAAATTGAAATACAAGTAAAACAAATCACTAACAAGGGATTCATCGTAGCTCAGATTATATGATTGTCTTATGCTCAAACACTGCAGGTTCGATTCCCAATGCAAGAAGCGAGGCTGGGCGTACTTTCAAAAAGCTTAGCTCCTGTTCCTTGGTCTACGTAACCCACCGATACCCTACAGTTTAAAAATTTATTAACCTTATAATGTAGTTGTTAATCACCCTGGCTGTTAATGCGATTATAAACATTTAATTAATAAAAAGTTACTAACAAGAATATTTTATTGGGGTGGCCCGAGGGAATAATTATTGTTCTGATAAATAAGAAGAGAATGTAAATGATCAAAACCTCCAAAAGTATCAAGGGTGAGAGTTCTCATGTTCCCAGGCAACAATGTGATCGCTGTATTAAGGGCTGATGAATGGCACCAGGGTTAATTAATCCTTTAACGGCGGACACACCTTTACAACAATGGAGATAACTTTACGGAGACTTTAAGAGCCCAGGTCGAATTCCATGGTATGTAGACTTGACTTTGAAAGAGGGCTTTGTAGGGGATGTTGCTTATTTACCTTGATTCTCGTGAGACCAAATGAGCGAAACACAAAAAACTGATAATGACAATAAGGGCTTGGACCTGGGAGCATCATCAAACACACCGCCAAAGGTGGACGTTTGCTCATGGATCAGGGAACCAGAAGCGGTGCAGAATTTTGATTCCAATGAAGACAATCTTGCTGCCACGATGGAAGAATAGCTATCGGGTCTCTTCGTAAGGAAGAGGAACCGTAAATGTGCAGAGGTGAGAAGAACCTGCTTCACGCGTCTTGAATACAACAGTCAAGGCTCCCAGCAGGGAGCCATGGATTTGGAAAAATCATCTGAAGCAATCACTCAGACTTGTTCTACTGGCAAGAGAAGAAAGGACTCTAAACAAACTCCCACAAAGAGGAAGTTGAAACGGCGTAGCTAACCTCCGATGAGTTAGACATATTGAAGGAGGAAATCTCTAAAGATATTGACGCATTGCCCTGGGAGGAACGCCCCTCAGAGTGAGCGATGTCTTCATTAGGTTAGGGCCATCTTAGCGGAGACTGCAAAGATTCATTGGCCGTTCTGAAGCGCCTGAGTTTCCAGAAACCCACTGTCGGAACTGATGCATAGAAGGTGTATTCCAATAGAAAGGGAGCCAGTCTGAAGAGTCAATGCTGGATTCTAGTTGCTAAATTTATTTCGTCCATCGCCCCCTGAAAAAATTTTAACGGCAGGCATTGCCCTAAAACATGTACAGCACGCCTTTTAGACATTTCGCTAGATAGAAACTGCGCGCCATGCTGTCGTCGCAAAATTGGAGCAGCAGTGGAACGTTGAGGGTATGCTGTATTTAACTTCTTGAAAATAGTTGGTGCCTTTAGCAATACCCCTCCAGAAGATATTTGTCGAAAGGCTTAAAGGTGTAACGTGCCAAACCAGCTAGTAAGCTGGCTACGAATCACGCTACGCCGGAGGTGACTCGAAGCCAGACGTTTATTGGTCTCATAAAGTCGACTCTGCGGTCCTCTTCAAGAGAAAGTGAAAAGTGTCGAAAGTTGACGACCCTGCATTTTGTGGTGGTAGGCTCACAATCGCAGACTCGGTTAAATATCTGGGATTTATCCTAGATAGCAAACTGAACTGGTAGAAGCATCTTGAGACTCAATGAAGAAAGTTTGTAAGGACATTTTCGATGTGCAGGTAAGCCTTGGGTTTGACGTGGGCTCTAGGGGGTAAAATGCTTGCATGGCTCTACTCGACTGTGCTCAATGCAAGGCTGCTATACGCGGATGTGATCTGGTAGCCACGGGTAAAACTAAAAAGGATGAAGGACAGGCTGCGACGATGACAACGGCTACCAGACACGCCTAGCTCTCAAGTGACGTCAAAACCCTGACAAGTCTAGAAATAAGGGAAGTTAAATAAGAAAACGCTTTCATTGCACCAAGACTTTCCGCGTCTGAATCGCAAGCAGGAATATGTGCAAAGCAAATGGTAACCCGTTCTTTCAATGGGAAAGCTGGTAGAGAAATGGTTCCAATGAGTAAGCGGAACATGAGTCTTGGCAAAATTGAAGCAGCTTGCCTTGCTCTACTCTGCTGTGCTTATACCAAGGCTGCTGTAAGTGGTCATTGTTTGCTAGCTACAGGTGAAAATTAAAACGATGCTGGCCAGGATGTGACCATCATAAATGATAACGTTTAGGGTGTTACGGGCGCAATGAGTACTGGGTTCACAGCGGAGATGGGATTCATGATCTGCGGTGACCCACTACATCTTGGAATAACTAATAGGGCTGCTCAAATGATAGTCTGCCTGGCAAGAGCAAATAGATGGACTTTCTGCGTTTACATACTAAGCAGGGATATGTTCAAATCAAATGATAACCGGCGCCTTAAATGGAAAATTTGATACAGAAATGGCTCCGAAGAAGTGGGAGGGTCATGATCAGGGATATATTATAGCAAAGGAAGGAAGATGATAGTGATTTTTCTTGGACTTCATGCCACCGTTTTTTAGGTGAAAGTCTTTGTCGTCTTTTGCTGTGCTGAGGCATTATTAGAAGAAAATGCTGCTAGTAGACTGATTATAATTTGATCGGACAGCCAAGAAACAGTAACTGCACTTGGGAAGAATCATACCTTTCATTTTAGACAGGGAATATTAGTACAGAATTATAATTTTGAGTCTTTTATTACAGAGATATTCCGTAGATAATTATAATTTAACTTGGAATAAGGAATTTCAGTGAAGAAATATAATTTTTCACAATACGATCAACGCAAAAGGCGTTATGCACGTGAGAGGGTATGAAACTACTTCAAAAACCCTAGGGTTTGAAAGCAGTTTTGTAATAGTAATAAAATAGTTTGTAATAAGAGGCTTGAAAAATTCAACAATCCCTCGGGATTATAATCAGAAGCTGCGAAAGTATAGGTTTTGTAAAGTAGTTTCGTAACAATATTAAAGTGGTTTGTGATAAGAGGCTTGAAAAATTCGACAAATCTTAGGCTTTGTAATAAGAGGTTTGGAAACTTTAGGATTTGTAAATTAGTTTCGTAAAGAAAGGAGTTTTTAATAAAAGGTTTGAAAAAGCCGATGAAGCGTAGGGTTTATAATAAGAGTTTTAGAAACTCTAGGGCTTGTAAAGTAGTTTCGTAAATATGGTAAAGTAGTTCATAATAAGAGGCTTGAAAAATTCGAAAAACCCTAGGGCTTTTGA
>NC_046665.1:113189632-113193087 GCF_010883055.1 Belonocnema kinseyi | reverse complement strand
GAGTTTTAGAAACTCTAGGGCTTGTAAAGTAGTTTCGTAAATATGGTAAAGTAGTTCATAATAAGAGGCTTGAAAAATTCGAAAAACCCTAGGGCTTTTGATAAAAGGTTTTGAAACTCTAGGGTTTGTAAATTAGTTTCGTCAAGATAGTAAAGTAGTTTGTAAAACGAGGTTTGAAAAATCGGACAAACCCTAGGGTTTGTAATACAGACACACGAAAAAAGGCCTTGTGCACCAGGCGAGATAAACATTTTTATACATTTTTGGGGTCGCTTGATCCGAATTCGAAGTTAGTTTGACTCGGTCAGTTCGAATTTCGTTTATAACGTCAAAAAAATGATGAACGTTGGAACATTCATGGAAAAAACGAGAAAGCAAAGCGGTTATATGTTTTCAGATTCGCTGAGTCCAAATTTGAAAGTCATTTGACTCGGTGAGGTCGCATTCCTTTCACAACCTTTAAAAAAAATGAACTCAAACACCGAAACACCCTCACACCCATCTGCAAGGCTGGTGTTTTATATTAGCAAATCTGAGAACGAATCATTGTACACATCACCTTTCGGTGCAGTTGTCATCATCACAGTATCTGTCAAGGCAGCAGGATTTTTTGCTACAGACTGATATCCATGCTCAAAGAATGACTTACAAGTTCTATGGACCGGACGCTGAATACAAACAATTTATGTCGAGAACAGTTTTCAGTGTCTTAATTTGTTTGTTAGGTTATGAATGGATTGCGACCTTTCTGAGTCAAATGACCTTTAAATCTGGACATAGCGACCTTGAAAACATATAACCGCTTTGCTTTCTGGGTGTTTCCATGAATGTTTCAACTTTCATAATTGTTTGAGGTTAGGGACAAAATGCGACCTGACCGAGTAAAAAAAACCCCGGATTCGGATTCAGTGACCCCAAAAACAGTATAGAATTAGTTTATCTCGTCTGGTGGACAAGATCTTTTGTTACGTGTGTATGTGTAATCAGTCAGATAAGGATTATAAGATATACTATATCTGACAAAGATCTGTAATATTCCTTCGTTTTAGTTTGAATCAAATTCTTTATTAAATTAACTGCTTCGTCTTTCAATAAAAAAATATGTCGATTATTTCAAATTTCATCTTATCCTTGGTGGTTATCTTCAATTCTATTGGTGAATATAATGATATATTTATGATTTTATCTGCATTTGTTACAATTCACGCAAATAAGAATTTCTGCGATACAATCCTTATTCCAGCTCAATTTTCATTTTCTCTTAAATTTTATTTGAGCTTAGCTCAAATGAGTACGACTTTCATCTAAATTGATTCTGCAAATATCCCTGCGTAATCTGTAACCTATGCTCACGTACACATATGGTACACTTCTACAAGGTCATCAAAGTAATTTTTATCGTTCAAAAAACGTGTCATTTATTACGTTGTTAGTTGTACTAATAATGTTTTAAAATTTTACAAATGAGGGAAATCCCCCCCTTATTTTTATTGTATTTAAGGCGCTTCCAAGAGCTTGATTTTTAGTTCATGTATTACAAAATACAATTTTTTTCCTATAATTATAAATTGTTTAATATGATATTTCTGCTACATAATCTAAGGGCTAAATACAATCGCTCACAGAGGTTTTTTTTAATGGTCTTGTTTTTTTGTTTAATTCTTTGAAAATATCATGCATTTTATGCGCCTGGAAAGGGCAAACCGCCACTGTGAGTGTACACATGGTCAAACGAACTTTTGCACCATAGGTTCACCATGAGTACAATCACGGTGGCGGTTTGCTCCTTCTCAGGCGCATAAAATGCACCATATTTTCAATTGATTAGAATAAAGAAAAAACAAGACCATTTTTTGAAAATACACAGTGGGTATTTTAAAAAAAATAGTCTTGTCTTTTAGGAGAAGAGTTTTGATTTTGATTACATCGACTAAACCCCAAGCAGATTACTGTTTTTCAAAGAGAATGCACAATAAAAAAATTTTTTCTCTCTTTTTGACTGTGTTTAAAAAGTGTATCTCACAACTCAAGACTGATTTTTGGAAACATATTTCTCTCATTTTTATTATTTTTGTTAAATTCTGTTACACAAGTTGACTTTTTGAGTTTATGCTTTATTACAAACTCATTTTTGCAAAAATACTTCTCCCGTTTAAGGCTTTTTGTGCAATTATCTAGCCCAAGTTGACTTTCTTTGAGTTTATCTTTTTGAAGGTTCTTTCTAAATTAAATTCGCTTTTTCTTTTTGCAGAGCTGAGTTTACAGTCAGAACGTTCACCTAATCATAACTCTCTTCCTGGTGTTCCTCGTGACAGATCTTCTGATTCTCTTAACTTGACTCTTTCTCTTGCCATACCTCATTCAGTTTCTCCGGTCAGGTCTCCTTCTCCTGCCGAATCTTCTCTTCGAGCCAGGAACAGGTCTCCTCCTGCTGAATCTTCTCTCCGTGCCAGTTCTGGGTCTTCCTCTGCTATTCCTTCTTCTTGGCGCATAAATGGAATTAGAATTAAAGATCTTAGATCTGTTCGGCTTATTCCTCGAGCGTATCCGCTCCGGCGATTTGAAATTCGTAGATACACTTTTCCTCATGATGCACCAATTCATGTGAAAGAAAAAAATCACCTCCTTGGACCCATGCCAACAGGAAGTCAAACTGTATTATCGACGTCCGATGGTGAAGTCTTCGCAATGGTAGTGGATAGTAACAGAATTCTTCGTGGAATATATATATTAAAATATTGTGTGCAAAAACGGGTAAAAATAAACATGGACAGTGGCAAAATTACAGAGATGACCACAGAAGAAATACAGGAAACTCCCTTAGGTAGAAGTCGCCCAATCTTACAGAATTTTCAGATAATAATGGCAGACTACTTTCGTTGACGTCATTGATCAGACTTTTATTGTAATTATTCGCAAATCTACAATAAAACAATTCTACATTGAATCAGGTGTGTTTATTTTAACAAAAAAAGGTATTTTTAACAAAATCCTTGAATTGACGTTCGGGGAACGTGTGTCTACGTGGATTCTAGCCCCCCCCCCTTCCTCTGGTCACCCTCGTAGATAAGCGTTTAATTTTGCCATACCCTCTCTCCCCTAAACTATCCACGTGGTATATGGAATCCAATATGGCGGCTGAAATGCGAATTTTCAAACATTTAATCGTTTTACGTGATTATTGGTGTTGGGTATCAAAATGAGAGTCTTCGGGGTATTTCAAGATGGCAAATCCAAGATCGCAGATACAATGAGAATTTTCACATAATAAATAGTTTTACGTGAATATTCAACGTGGTTGGTATCAAAATAAAGATGTTTAAGCCACTGATTACAAATTTTTCATTCGTTTCACAAATTTTCAAGATGGCGAAACCAAATTGGAAGTTAAAATGAGATTTCTCACACATTAAATAGTTTCACGTGATTAGAGCACGTGTTGGGTATCAAAATAA
>NC_046665.1:113188201-113189532 GCF_010883055.1 Belonocnema kinseyi | reverse complement strand
TTGTTGAATATTAATCTTTTTTATTTAGAATTTAAATACTTGGTTATAAATTCAACTATTTGGTTAAATATTTAACTATTATTCAAAAGTCCATATTTTTTTTACAATTTTACTATTTGGTTACAAAAGCAAAAGTTTAATTCTAAATAAATTTTTGTTCTTCAAAATTCAATTTTTTGTTGTTGAAAATGCTGAATGAAGTTCAATTGTTTGTGTTTGTAAATTAGAGTACATGTGTTTTGTTGAAAACCTAACTATTTTGTTCAAATTCCATTATTTTAAATAAATTTAATTATTTTGTTGATATTTCAAAATTTTTATTAAAAAACAATCTTTTTAAGTCTCTGAATATTAATGGTTAGAGAAAAAAGTGGCTTTTTTTGCGTAGAAATGTGTCCTCTTTCACGCAATGCCTTTTTTAGGGACCCTTTCCAGGTTAAAATTTAATTATCACTGTTTAAAGTCGTTTCAAAAAAACATAGGATCATATGGTGGGGCCTTTCACGGGCTCCAAAAATGGTTAATTTTTTATTTTAAACACGTTGAATATTTTGTTAGGAAAACTTTTTTCAGTAAAAATACAATGCAAAATTTGAATTACTGCTCATTTATACTTGCTTCCAGGGTATTTAAGCTTTATTTTAGTAAAATGTAGCCTAGAATCAAAAATGAAGCAAGAATCGAGTTAAATAAACATTTAAATTTACATTTCATTATTATTATTAATTTAAAAAGATTTCATTTATATTGATCAGCATAAAAATTTGCTACCTAATTTATTAATTGATATCCTGGCTAAACTTTGTATTTAATTCCAAATTTCAGAAAAAAATAATGGACATTGCGTTGACTAGTTTTCCCAGTAGTCGGACAACTTCAAGGGAGATTCGAAATTTCTTCTGTCTTCATTTCTTTAACTTCCGACTATTTGAGTTGATACTTAATTTCTTTTGGTTAAAAATCTATTTTTATATTTTTGGTTGGAAATTGATTTTTATGGATGAAAACTTTTATCTTCCTCTTCAATATTTAATTTTTTCGTTGAAAATTCGATTAATTTGGTGGGCAATTCTTCATTTTGATTGAAATTTGTTCTTTTTTGTTAATAATGTGTATTGGTAGAGAATTTATCTCTTCTAGAAAATTCATCTTTTGAACTAAATATTCCTCTCGTGGTAATATTTATTTTTTTCTTGGTAAACATGCAATTGAAAATTGTATTATTAAATGTTTACTTCTCTTTTTTTAAATTAAACTACTGAGTTGACATTTAAACTACTTTGTCAAAAAATAATTTTTTTCGCTTGTAACTCGTTGAGAATTTATCTTTT
>NC_046665.1:113184189-113188101 GCF_010883055.1 Belonocnema kinseyi | reverse complement strand
GAGTTTTAGAAACTCTAGGGCTTGTAAAGTAGTTTCGTAAATATGGTAAAGTAGTTCATAATAAGAGGCTTGAAAAATTCGAAAAACCCTAGGGCTTTTGATGAAAAGATTTTGAAACTCTAGGGTTTGTAAATTAGTTTCGTCAAGATAGTAAAGTAGTTTGTAATACGAGGTTTGAAAAATCGGACAAACTCTAGGGTTTGTAACACAGACACACGAAAAAAGGCCTTGTGCACCAGACGAGATAAACATTTTTATACATTTATGGGGTCGCTTGATACAAATTCGAAGTTGGTTTGACTCGGTCAGTTCGAATTTCGTTTCTAACGTCAAAAAAATGATGAACGTTGGAACAATCATGGAAAAACCGATAAAGCAAAGCGGTTATATGTTTTCAGATTCGCTGAGTCCAAATTTGAAAGTCATTTGACTCGGTGAGGTCGCATTCCTTTCACAACATTTAAAAAAAAAGAACTCAAACACCGGAACACCCACACGCCCACCTGCAAGGCTGGTTTTTTATATTAGCAAATCTGAGAACGAATCATTGTACAAATCACCTTTCGGTGCAGTTGTCATCATCACAGTATCTGTCAAGGGAGCAGGATTTTTTGATACAGACTGATATCCATGCTCAAAGAATGACTTACAAGTTCTATGGACCGGACGCTGAATACTAACAATTTATGTCGAGAACAGTTTTCAGTGTCTTAATTTGTTTGTTAGGTTATGAACGGAATGCGACCTTTCCGAGTCAAATGACCTTTAAATCTGGACATAGCGACCTTGAAAAGATATAACCGCTTTGCTTTCTGGGTGTTTCCATGAATGTTTCAACTTTCATAATTGTTTGAGGTTAGGGACAAAATGCGACCTGACCGAGTCAAAACAACCCCGGATTCGGATTCAGTGACCCCAAAACAGTATAGAACTAGTTTATCTCGTCTGATGGACAAGGTCTTTTGTTTCGTGTGTATGTGTAATCAGTCAGATAACGATTATAGGATATACTATGTCTGATAAAGAACTGTAATATTCCTTCGTTTTAGTTTAAATCAAATTCTTTATTAAATTAACTGCTTCGTCTTTCAATCAAAAAATATGTCGATTATTTCAACTTTCATCTTATCTTTGGTGGTTATCCTCAATTCTATTGGTGAATATAATGATATATTTATGATTTTATCTACATTTCTTACAATTCACGCAAATAAGAATTTCTGCGATACAATCCTTATTCCCGCTCAATTTTCATTTTCTCTTAAATTTTATTTGAACTTAGCTCAAATGAGTACGACTTTCATTTAAATTTATTCTTCAAATATCCCTGCGTAATCTGTAACATATGCTCACGTACACATATGGTACACTTCTATAAGGTCATCAAAGTAATTTTTATCTTTCAAAAAACGCGTCATTTATTACGTTGTAAGTTGTAATAATAATGTTTTAAAATTTTACAAATGAGGGAAATCCCCCCCCCCCTTATATTTATTGCGTTTAAGTCACTTCCAAGAGCTTGATTTTTAGTTCATGTATTACAAAATACAATTTTTTTCCTATAATTATAAATTGTTTAATATCATATTTCTACCACATAATCTAAGGGCTAAATACAACCGCTCACGGAGGTTTTTTTTAATGGTCTTGTTTTTTTGTATAATTCTTTGAAAATATCATGCATTTTATGTGCCTGGAAAGGGCAAACCGCCACTGCGAGTGTACCCATGGTCAACCGAACTTTTGCACCATAGGTTCACCATGAGTACACTCACAGTGGCGGTTTGCTCCTTCTCAGGCGCATAAAATGCACCATATTTTCAATTGATTAGAATAAAAAACAAACAAGACCATTTTTTGAAAATACACAGTGGGTATTTAAAAAAAAATAGTCTTGTCTTTTAGGAGAAAAGTTGTGATTTTGATTACATCGACTAAAACTCAAGCCGATTACTGTTTTTCAAAGAGAATGCACAATAAAATTTTTTTCTCTCTTTCTGACTGTGTTTAAAAAGTGTATTTCACAACTCAAGACTGATTTTTGGAAACATTTTTCTCTCGTTTTTATTATTTTTGTTAAATTCTGTTACACAAGTGGACTTTTTGAGTTTATGCTTTATTACAAACTGATTTTTACAAAAATACTTCTCCCGTTTAAGGCTTTTTGTGCAATTATCTAGCCCAAGTTGACTTTCTTTGACTTTATGTTTTTGAAGATTCTTTCTAAATTAAATTCGATTTTTCTTTTTGCAGAGCTGAGTTTACAGTCAGAGCGTTCACCTAATGATAACTCTCTTCCTGGTGTTCCTCGTGACAGATCTTCTGATTCTCTTAACTTGACTCTTTCTCTTGCCATACCTCATTCAGTTTCTCCGGTCAGGTCTCCTTCTCCTGCCGAATCTTCTCTTCGAGCCAGGAACAGGTCTCCTCCTGCTGAATCTTCTCTCCGTGCCAGTTCTGGGTCTTCCCCTGCTATTCCTTCTTCTTGGCGCATAAATGGAATTAGAATTAAAGATCTTAGATCTGTTCGGCTTATTCCTCGAGCGAATCCGCACCGGCGATTTGAAATTCGTAGATACACTTTTCCTCATGATGCACCAATTCATGTGAAAGAAAAAAATCAGCTCCTTGGACCCATGCCAACAGGAAGTCAAACTGTATTATCTACGTTCGATGGTGAAGTCTTTGCAATAGTAGTGGATAGTAACAGATTTCTTCGTGGAATATTTATATTAAAATATTGTGTGCAAAAACGGGTAAAAATAAACATCGACAGTGGCAACATTACAGAGATGACCACAGAAGAAATTCAGGAAACTCCCTTAGGTAGAAGTCGCCCAATCTTACAGAATTTTCAAATAATAATGGCAGACTACTTTCGTTGACGTCGTTAATCACACTTTTATTGTAATTATTCGCTAATCTACAATAAAACAATTCTACATTGAATCGTGTGTGTTTAGTTTAACAAAAAAAGGTGTTTTTAACAAAATCCTTGAATTGACAACCAAATAATTAAATTTCAACAAAATAGTTCAATTTTAAACCAAATATTTTGATTCTGTACAAAAAAATAAATTTTATATTCAAAACTTACACTTGCAACCAATGAATTAAACTTTAAAGAAAGACATTTTTATGCACAGACTTTTCAAAATTAAAGGTGAAATCATTGGCATCAGTGATTCGGTGATTGTGAATTCTCTTTTGTTAAAGCTCCTGTTGCTTTAACGAACACTTTAACGAACTTGCATTGGTATTAAAACAAACGTAGATTCCTTGTCCAGTTTAAAAAAAGTGGGCATTCTTTAAACAATTTTTGTTATTAAACATTTTGTTATTAAACATCCACCTGGACGGATTTTATGAAAATATAGATATAATTGGTTTTCAAAGCATAATCTAATAAATTCGAGTGTACCTCGAGTATCGCTTGTCTGATTTCAGTTTATTTTTCACAGATTTAGGGGAACGTGTGTCTACGCGGATTCTAGCCCCCCCCCTCCTCTGGTCACTCTCGTAGATAAGCGTTGAATTTTGCCATACCCTCTCCCCCCTAAACTATCCATGTGGTATATGGGATCCAACCTGACGGCTGAAATGCGAATTTTCACATATTAAATCGTTTTACGTGATTATTGGTGTTGGGTATCAAAATAAGAGTCTTCGGGGTATTTCAAGATGGCGAATCCAAGATCGCAGATGAAATGAGAATTTTCACATAATAAATAGTTTTACGTGAATATTGAACGTGGTTGGTATCAAAATAAAGATGTTTAAGCCACTGATTACAAATTTTTCATTCGTTTTACAAATTTTCAAGATGGCGAAACCAAATTGGAAGTTAAAATGAGATTTCTCACACATTAAATAGTTTCACGTGATTAGAGCACGTGTTGGGTATCAAAATAA
>NC_046665.1:113182923-113184089 GCF_010883055.1 Belonocnema kinseyi | reverse complement strand
AATTATGCTTCGTTACGTGTGGATTGCTGTCTTAAACACTCGACGCGTCATTTGTGTTGCGCGAGAGGCGGCACGACGCGCCCTTGCGGATTTTCTTTAAAGCTACCGAAAAACTCGCCGAAAACTCAAACATAAGAATAACGCGATCAGAGCCCCACTAGCTCCCGACCAGAGTCTGAAGATTACCTGCACGAAAATTAGTGAACAAACAAGTAGTCCCTGATTAGTCCCTGACATGGTACTTTGTCAAAATTAATAACCCGAATAGCTCCCGATTAGTGCCCGACTTGTAGTAGGAACTAATGGGGTTATTTCTACACAAGGTTAGGCCGAGAAATAGAATTTTTGGATTTTTCATTATTTTTCTTATTGCGAAAATTTGATTTTTTATTTTTCAAGGAAATTCAAAAATTTGTTATGGTATTCTTGTGGGAACCTTGAAAGGCAACATTTTTCCACTAATGATTTTTTTCATATCGTGCGTTATTTGGCTTAAAATGTTGATTTTCGTCTGTTTTTTAGAATTTTGTAAATGCTATAACTTTGGTATTTATTGGTTTTATGAAAAACTTCATGAGGATAAATTGTTAGACTTTTTGAAAACTATAAATAAACGTACAGAAAATTTTTGAATTTCGAAAGAAGTAGTCTTCAAAATTTTAAAAATGTGCTCACTTTTTGAATATTTATCCAGAATGGCTGGATAACGATGTTGACCTTTAGTTTAGGACCCTAAGCGAGTGTACCATAGGCCAATCGAGAAAATTAATTTTTTAAATGTCATTGTGGAAATAGACATTTGACAAAAACTGGGGGATGGGGAATCAAGTTTTACACAAATCTAATACCTTCTCTGATGAGAATGTAAAAATACGAATTAAAAAATAATACTTGAATTTTTAACCAATAAGTCAAATATTCAACGAAATGGTCTAATTTTTTATTTAAAAGGATTTAATTTAGAAAAAAATTGTATTTCAAAAAAATATTTAACTTTTCATGCCAACAAGGCGAATTTTTTAAAAGAGGGCGGACTTTTCCACCCAATAATCTATGTCTTTAACAAAAAGATAAATTCTCAACGAGTTACAAGCGAAAAAAATTATTTTTTGACAAAGTAGTTTAAATGTCAACTCAGTAGTTTAATTTAAAAAAAGAGAAGTAAA
>NC_046665.1:113177402-113182823 GCF_010883055.1 Belonocnema kinseyi | reverse complement strand
AAAAGATAAATTCTCAACGAGTTACAAGCGAAAAAAATTATTTTTTGACAAAGTAGTTTAAATGTCAACTCAGTAGTTTAATTTAAAAAAAGAGAAGTAAACTTTTAATAATACAATTTTCAATTGCATGTTTACCAAGAAAAAAATAAATATTACCACGAGAGGAATTTTTATATCGAACGATGAATTTTCTAGAAGAGATAAATTCTCTACCAATACACATTATTAACAAGAAAGAACAAATTTCAATCAAAATGAAGAATTGCCCACCAAATTAATCGAATTTTCAATGAAAAAATTAAATATTGAAGAGGAAGATAAAAGTTTTCAGTCATAAAAATCAATTTCCAACCAAAAATATAAAAGTAGATTTTTAACCAAAAGAAATACTTGCTAGCTATGTCCATTATTTTTTTTCTGAAATTTGGAATTAAATACAAAATTTGGCCAGCACATCAATTATTAAATTAGGTAGCAAATTTTTATGCTGATCAATATAAATAAAATCTTTTTTAAATAATAATAATAAAATGTAAATTTAAATGTTTATTTGACTCAGTTCTAGCTAAATTTTTTATTTTAGGTTATATTTTGCTAAAATTAAGCTCAAATACCCGGGAATCAAGTATAAATGAGCAGTATTTCAAATTTTGAATTGTATTTTTTCTGAAAGAAAGTTTTCCTAACAATAATCAACGTGTTTAAAATAAAAAATTAACTGTTTTTGGAGCCCGCGTAAGGCCTCACCATATGATCCTATGTTTGTTTAAAACGACTTTAAACAGTTATTATTTAAATTTTAACCTGGAAAGGGTCCCTAAAAAAGGCATTGCGTCAAATAAAATAATTGCGTTCAATAAAAATTTTGAAATATCAACACAATAATCAAATTTATTTGAAATAATATAGAAGTTTAATTAACAAACAAAACAAAAAATTAATGAAAACAAAAATTAACTGCAATTAAAATTAATTTGTAAAAAAAAACGACGAATTCTCAAGAAAGTATTCAGAAAGTATTCATTCAAGTATTATTTTTGAACAAAGAGATGAATTTTCAACTAATATAATTAATATTTAAGAAATAAGTGCTTGTATCAACAAAGTGGTTCAACTTTTAACCAAGAAGTTTAATCTTTAACCAAGAAACATACATTTGAACGAATAATGTAATAGTAGATATTTACTGTAAAAACGATTTCAATTTTAACGTTAACCCAGTTGAGTTGAAAAAAGAATGTTACAAAAATAGTGGAATTTTGAACCAAAAAATATTTTAGATAAATTATCAACGTCAAAACATCAATTTTCAAAAAAAAGTTTATTTTCTACCATAAATTTTCTGAAAATTTTTAAGCTAGAATAACGACTTTTTAACAATGTTATTGAATTTTTAAACAAATAATCAAATTTTTGAAGAAAAATATAATTTTCAGAAGAAAGGAACAGTAAAAAAGGAACGAAATAGAAATGCAAGTCAAACAAATCACTAACAAGGGATTCATCGTACCTCAGATTATATGATTGTCTTATTTTCAAACACTGCGGGTTCGATTCCCAATGCAAGAAGCGAGGCTGGGCGTACTTTCCAAAAGCTTAGCTTCTGTTACTTGATCTACGTAAGCCACAGATACCCTACAGTTTACAATTTATTAACCCTATAATGTAGTTGCTAATGACCCTTTCTGTTAATGCGACTATACACATTCAATTAATAAAAAGTTACCAACAAGAATATTATATTTGGGTGGCCCGAGGGAATAATTATTGCTCTGATAAATAAGAAGAGAATGTAAAATATTAAATCCTCCAAAAATATCAAGGGTGAGAGTTCTCATGCTCCCAGGCAACAATGTGATCGCTGTATTAAGGGCTGAATAGCACCAGGGTTAAGAAATCTTTTAACGGCGGACACGCCTGAACAACAAAGGAGATACCTTTACGGAGACTTTAAGCGACCAGGTCAAATCCCATGGTATGTAGACCCGCCTTTGCAAGCAGTGCAGACTTTTGATTCCAATGAAAACAATCTTGTTGCCACCATGGAAGAATAGCTATCAGGACTCTTCGTAAGGAAGAGGAACCGTAAATGTGCAGAGGTGAGAAGAACGCGCTTCACGCGTCTTGAATACAGCAGCCAAGGTACCCAACAGGGAGCCATGCATGTGGGAAAATCATCTGAAAGCAATTACTTAGGCTTGTTCTACTGGCAAAGAGAAGAAAGGACTCTAAACAAACTCCTACAAAGAGGAAGTTGAAACGGCCTAGCTAACTTCCGATGAGTTAAACATATTGAGGGAGGAAATCTCTAAAGATATTGACGCATGGCCCTGCGAGGAAGGCCCCGCAGAGTCAACGATGTCATTATTAGGTTGGGGCCATCTAAGCGGAGGCAGCAAAGATCTATTGGCCATTGTGAAGCGCCTGAGTTTCCAAAAACCCACTGTCCGAACTGATGCCTAGAAGGTGTATTCCAATAGATAGGGAGCCATTCTGAAGAGTCAATGTTGGATTCTAGTAGCAAAATGTATTTGGTCCATCGCCCCCTGACGAAAATCTCAACCGCAGGCATTGCCTTAAAACATGTGCAATCGGCATGGAATGATAGGAGGGGACCTTTATTCCCAATTCTGAGAAGGAGGAATACAGTGCCGTTAAAGATTCCCGGCCAATGGGCTTAGCGTCCTTCATCTTCAAGACGCTAGAAAGGCTGGTGTAGACGTATATCAGGAATGAAGTGCTTTAAGACGCCCACTCAAGAGATTACAGCACGCCTTTCAGGCAGTCCGCTAGATAGAAACTGCGCGCCATGCTGTAGTCGCAAAATTGGAGCAGCAGTGGAACGGAGAGGGTATTCTGTGGTTAACTTCTTGGAAATAGATGGTGTCTTAAGCAATAACCCTCCAGAAGATATTTGTCGAGAGGCTTAATGATGTAGCGTGCCAAACCAGCTAGTAAGCTGGCTAGGAATCATGCTACGCCGGAGGTGACTCGAAGCCAAACGTTGATGGGTCTCATAAAGTGGACTCTGCGGTCCTCTTCAGGAGAAAGTAAAAAGTGTCGAAAGTTGACTATCCTACATACTGGACTGGGAGAAGCATCTTGAGACTCAATGAAGAAAGTTTGTAAGGACATTTTCGATGTGCAGATGAGCCTTGGGTTTGATGTGGGCTCAAGGGGGTAAAATTCTTGCATGGCTCTACTCGGCTGTGCCTAATGCAAGGCTGCTATACGCGGACGTGATCTGCTAATATAGGGCAAAACTAAAAAAGATGCAGGGCAGACTGCGACGATGGCAACTGCTACCAGACACGCTAGGCTCTCAAGTGACGTCAAAAACCTGACAAGTCTAGAAATAAGGGAAGTTAAATAATGAAACGCTTTCATTTCACCATGACTTTTCGCGTCTGAATCCCAAGTAGGAATATGTCCGAAGCAAATGATAACCCGCTACTTCAATCGGAAAGTTGGTACAGAAATGGCTCCAAATGAGTGAGCGGATCATGAGTTGTGGCAAAGTTGAAGCAGCTTGCCTTGCTCTATTCCGCCGTGCTGATACCAAGGCTGCTATACGTGGCCATTGATTAGCAGCTACATGTAAAACTTAAAACGATGCTGACCAGGATGTGACCAGCATCAATGACAACGTTTAGGGTGGAAAATAGGGAATTTACGAAAAGAATTTTAATTCGAAATCGGAGCGTAAAATTTCAGTAAAGAAACGTCATTTTGTGCTTATAACCGGCAGTTTTCTTGAAAAAATATAATTTTTAACTTGGGACCGAGAATTTGAAGGAAGAATTATAATTTAATGTATCATACTTATAATTACACAGGCCGACAAATTTTAAAGCCAGAGACCAGACCTAATATTTTCGAAGGATTTTGATGCGCTGAATTCGAAGAAGACAAACTGCGCGGAATGCTACAGCACACTCTTTGTGTATTCTAATGTTCACATTCGTTGTATGTTCGCGCCATTCTATGGCGCAGGCAGTTTTCGATCCCTGGCTGGTACACTGAGCTGGCGTCGCTTTTATGACGCGTTATGCGTAGGTGATGAAATTCGTTATTTTGCTACAAATCTTTCCGTGTTAGAGATCACGTTTGAGTGGCGGGCTAACGGTTGGATACGTAGGTAATAAAATTCTTTTTGTATTTGAAATCTGTCTAGCGGTTACGTTTCGTGTCGATCGTGATTTTTGTATATAGTGAGTTTTAGAATTTCCACGTTACTGTTCATTATAAGAAAAAAAATTAGTTCAGAACTCCTTGCGCTAAGAAAACTAATACGTTTTGTCACGTTTGTGGAAATTATGAAATGGAGAAATACAGTCGATCAATTAATGATTCGATAAAAACATTATACTTCAACTGTTATGGGACTTCAGTGAGAAATTTAGATAAATTCTAAGTACCAACCTCAATTTGTTATGTTTGTAGATTAAATTTGTCAAATTGGGAAGGTGAAAGTACCAAGACGCAGAATGTTACTCAACCACCTGTTTGGTTTGAGACCAACGACCATGATACGGATTGTTACTTTTGCTTATGCAAAACAGGAGGTTTTTTGAAGAAGTATTTGAAGAAGATCGTTTACCCTGATGTAAAAAGTGTTACACCAGCCAAGATTGGTATTAGAATTCACTCTGAAAACAAAAGTGACCGATAAACTCACGAATCAATGGATACTGACGATCCTAATGCATCTGAAGATTCTTCTTGGGAAGAATCAGATGATGAAAGTCCTAAGTTTGGTGACCAAGACAGATAAAGCTGAGATTTGCGCTTTAAGACTCAAAGAGAGGAAATTATTGTTACCTGGAACTAGAGTAAGTGTTTGCAGAAATAGAGAAGAAAAGTTTATCAAGTACTTTTCAATGGACGGTGGGATTGTGTATTGTAATGATATCGAAGGACTCATTAATTTATATAAAATAAACTTATATACGCCAGAGGATTGGCGTCTTTTAATAAATTCGTCTACAGAAAGTCTGATAGCAGTACTATTACATAACGGAAATAAGTACGCTGCAATTCCAGTAGGTCACTCAACTGCACTGAAAGAATCTTATGATACTTTCCAATTACTCCTGATAAAAATGAAATACAATGTCCATAATTGGCTTATTTGTGATGACTTAAAAATGATAAATCTTATAATAGGTTTGCAATCAGGAAACATTAAATACCCTTGTTTTATTTGCCTTTGGGACAGTCGTGCAAGGGATGAACATTGGATAACGGAGAAATGGCCAGACAAATTAGAGTGGACAGTTGGTCAGTATGATGTTGTTTACGAAAGTATTGTTGACAGAGAGAAAGTATTATTGCCACCACTCCATATAAAACTAGGGTTAATGAAGCAATTTGTGAAAGCCCTAAACACCGAGGGAGAATGTTCCAATTATATCAGATCTA
>NC_046665.1:113169180-113177302 GCF_010883055.1 Belonocnema kinseyi | reverse complement strand
AGTATTATTGCCACCACTCCATATAAAACTAGGGTTAATGAAGCAATTTGTGAAAGCCCTAAACACCGAGGGAGAATGTTCCAATTATATCAGATCTATATTCCCGCATTTAAGTTATACGAAAGTTAAGGAATGTATTTTTGTTGGGCCTGATATAAGAAAACTTATCAAAGATGATGGCTTTATCAAAAACATGACATCTATTGAAAAAGATGCATGGTTGAGTTGCAAAGATGTTGTACAGAAATTTTTAGGGAACAATCGATATCCAAAGTTTAGAACTATCGTATCTAGTATGTTAAAGACTTTTAAAAGATTAGGTTGTTTGATGATTATGAAATTACATTTTCTTAAATCTCATTTGGATTATTTTCCAGAAAATGTTTAGGTATTCACTGAAGAAATGGGCGAACGCTTTCATCAAGACTTTCACCGAAAAGAGCAACATAATCAAGGTCGATGCAATGTAAGAATGATGGCCAACTATTGCTGGTCTTTGCAAAGAAATGATAATGACCCTACTAATCATAAACAAAAGTCTCTTCAACGATCGTTTTACATGAAGCGCGAACGTTTCCATAAGAAAACAAGGAATTAGTTTCACCTTCATTGGACATACAATCGTAAGTCTTGCTTTAACTGGCTGGGCAATTGTAAGTCTTGCCTTGACTGGCTGGACGATTCAAAGTCTTGCCTTGACTGACTGGGCGATTCAAAGTCTTTCCTTGATTGGCTGGACAATCTCAAGTCTTTCCTTGATTGGCTGGGCAATATTAAGTCTTGCCCTAATTGGCTGGAAAATATTAAGTACTTCCTTGCGTAGCTGAACAATCGCAAGTCTTGCCTTAACTGAATGGGCAATCGTAAGTCTTGCCTTGCTTAGCTAGACAATCGCAAGTCTTGCATTGACTGGCTGGGCCATCGTAAGTCTTGTCTTAATTGGCTTGAAAATATTAAGTACTTTATTGCTTAACTGGACAATCGCTAGTCAAGCCTTAAGTGACTGGAAAATATTGAGTCTTGCCTTAGTAAGCGGGAAAATCCTAAGTAAATTTACAATATTCAATGAATTATAATACTAAATTTTTTTTTTAAAAGCCCTAACTGCTTTCCATATTCGCTCTTTTAGGAGTTATATCAAAAAACTGAGCTAATCAAAAAGGAACCCCCGAAAACACCTCAGATAACATTTTCAAAGGACAATGGCATACCATCTCGGCGTTAATGGGTTAATACGCTAAATTGAAAAATTTCATTTCAAGGTTAGCCCACTTGTAGTGTGCAGGTAGGTGGGTTAACCCACTTGCGGCATCGAACTTCATTATTCCAAAAAAAATATGCGACTAAACTTATTGTTCCCAGAGTCAGGTGGGTTAGTATGCTTGTGGCTTGTTAGGGGTGGTTTCTACCCCTAGGAAACGGCTTCCGTAGAAATGAAAAGACACGGGTTCCATATTTTTTATTGTTTTATCAATCTGCAAAGTTTGATTCCAAACGACTGTACGCTTTTTGTTGGTATTTTGTGCGGGATCCTTTGTTCTTTTTTAAAACCCTGAATTGTGGCCGCCATATTGAATTTTCTAGGGGTTATAACAAAAAACTGACACCGGCAATAGAGAGTGTACCCGCGAAAAAACCACTGAGATAATATTTTGAAGAAAAAATATCGTACCGTCCGCAATAGAGAATGCGTTGTATAAATCTGAACACCTCAGCGTTAATAGGTTAAAAAGCTAAAATAAAAAATTTTAAATTACAATATTTTGGTGAAAAATGAAGATATCCTAATAAATCCAAGTAGGCTTTGCTTTGTGCATATCCCTGCTCAGTATGCAGGCGCGGAAAGCCCATCTATTTGCTCTTACCAGGCGGCCTATCATGTGAGCAGCCCTGGAATTTATCCCGAGATGTAATGGGTCATCACAGAGCATGAATCCTATCGCCACTGTGGGCCTAGTACTCATTGCCTAGTACCTCAGCGTTAAAGAGTTAAAACGATAAAAAAAATTTCAAATTATAATATTTTAGTGAAAAACAAAGATATCCTAATAAATCCAAGTAGCTTTGAAAGGGGAAGATTAGTACTTTGAAATTCCATATTAGCTTTGTGGTAGACATTTTTCTTGTACAGTTACGTATTCTCAAAAACAGATAAAAAAACGCATTTTCTGCACATTTGATTATGATATCTTGAAAACCTGACATACAGAAGCAATTTTGAGTACGGATACGGATTCAGCGCTTCAAAATCCTTCGGAAATGTTTAGTCTACTTTCTGGCTTTTGACTTTTGTCAAATTTTGTCGGCCTGTTTTATTATAATATAATTCTGACTTGGAACTGAGTGTTTCCATGAAGAATTATCTTTTGCATTCACAAACAAAAAATTTTCCTGAAGGATAATAATAGAGGCCGACAAAAGTGACATCTTTTTGTTCCCATTGACCGGACCATGTGGCCCCGAAAGATTTTGGTATCCTAAAACCGAATCTGTGATCCAGATTGTTCCCATCAGGTTTTTGAGATATCCTAATTTAGAAGAGCAAAAATCGCTATGTTTAGCTATATCTGAGACAATATAGCAGTTTTTAGAAAAAATTCTGATCATGTTCTATTGCCACAAATAAGACTAAAAGTAGCCTTTTTTGCGTTCTTAGGCTAGGATATCTTAAAAGCCTGGCGTATAGGAAAAAATTGGACATCGGATTCGTTTTTAGGATACCAAAATCCTTCGAGGTCACATAGTCCCGTCTTTGGGTACACATTGCGTTGGCCTATGTAATTTGACTTGGAAAAGGTATTTTTGCCATGAAAAGGGAATTTCGAAAAAGAATTTGAATTTTGATTAATTAGAATGAAATTCAGAAAATCTATTTTCAAATACAGAATTTTCAAATACAGAAGAATAAATTTTGTCACCAAACTTCTTTGCTCTCATTCAGAAATCTTTAGAATACTTTTAAATGCGGAGAAATATTAAAAAGTCATTCGGAATCATTCAAAACCTTTCGAACAATTGACACATCAGGAAATCAGGAAATGACCAAAGATTTAACATTCTTCGGGTAGACATTATAAAAATGTTGATATCAGTTTTAACGCTTTCAGTAATACGATCTTTTCCCTTGAAAATCGCTCCAACAAAATGTAAATATCTTATCAGTCTACCTTTGACGCCTACAATCAAGTAGATAACGACTATAAGATATACTATATAATTTGATAAGGAACTATAATATTCCTTAGTTTCAGTTTTAATCAAGTTTTTTATTATTACATTAGTCGCTTTTTACTCTAATCAAAAAATATAATAAATTTAAATATGAGGATTTTTTCTAGATTCGTCTTACTGTCGGCGGTTCTCTTTAATTCTATTGGTGAATATGATGATACATTTTTTATTTCATCTACATTTTTGTGATTCACGCAGATGAGAATTTCTGCGATTCAATCTTTATTCCAGCCCAACAGACATTTTATCTTCAACTTCATTTGATTTTGACAGAAATGAGTATGACTTTAATATATATTTTTTCCGGGAATATTCCTACGGACTCCATACCATCCGATCTACGAGATCATCAAAGTGATTTTATACTTTTTAGAAATTCGTCATTTATTACGTCATAAGCTTTTATTATAATGCTAAAAAATTTAATCGACGGGGCATAGGAGAAAGATTATAAAATTTGTGGAAGAGAATGCACAAGAAAAACTTTTTCTTTCTAATTTTCCCTGTGCTTAAAAATGTCTCTCACAAATCGATGACACTGATTTTGGGAAACATATTTCTCTCATTTTCAGTATTTTTGCAAAATTCTGTTACGCGATCTGTATTTTTAGGCTCATGCTTTTTTACAAACTGATTTTTTCAAATACTTCTGCTGCTTGAGGCATTGCGTGCAATACTCTTGCACAAGTTGACTTTCCTTGAGTTTATGTTTTTGAAGATTCTTTCTAAATTAAATTCACTTTTTCTTTTTTCAGAGTTGAGTTTACAGTCAGAGCGTTCACCTAATGATAGCTCTCTTCCTGGTGTTCCTCGTGACAGATCTTCTGATTCTCTTAACTTGACTCTTTCTCTTGCCATACCTCATTCAGTTTCGCCGGTCAGGTCTCCTTCTGCCGAATCTTCTTTCCGTGCTAGGATTAGGTCTCCTGCTGAATCTTCTCTTCGTGCCAGTTCTGGGTCTCCACCTGCTATTCCTTGTTCTTGGCGCATAAATGGACGTATAATTGAAGATCTTAGATCTGTTCGGCTTATTCCTCACGCGAATCCGTACCGGCGATTTGAAATTCGTAGATACACTTTTCCTCATGATGCACCAATTCATGTGAAAGAAAAAAATCGGCTCCTTGGACCCATGCCAACAGGAAGACAAACTGTATTATCAACGTTCGATGGTGAAGTCTTTGCACTGGTAGTGGATAGTAACAGAGTTCTTCGTGGAATGTTTATATTGAAATATGGTATGCAAAGACGGGTAAGAATAAACATGGACAGTGGCAAAATTACAGAGATGACCAAAGAAGAAATTCAGGAAACTCCCTTAGGTAGAAATCGCTCAATCTTACAGAATTTTCAGATCATAATGGTAGACGACTTTCTTTCAGGTCATTAATTACACTTTTATTGTAATTATCCGCTATACTACAATAAAACGATTCTAGATTGAATCAGGTGTGTTTATTTTAACAAAAAAAAGGTATTTTTTAACAAAATCCGTGAATTGACAACCAAATCATTAAATTTCAACAAAATAGTTCAATTTTAAATCAAATATTTGGATTTTCTACAAAAAAATCAATTATCTATTAAAAACTTACACTTGCAACCAAACAATTAAAGTTTGAAGAGAGAAATTGTTGTGCACAGACTTTCTAAAACTAAAGGTGAAATCATTGACATGAGTAATTCGTTGATTGTGAATTCTCTTCTGTTTAAGCTCCTGCTGCTTTAACAAACACATAATCATAACTTATCTAATCCTTCGCACTTGCGTTTATCCTCGAAATTTCAAATCATTCCCATAAATGTATAATATTATAATTGATAACTTGCATTGGTATCCTCCTATTTGCTCATATCCAATGGACTGCCGTTGAATTTTGACAAACACCTCCCCGTCCCTAATCTGTCCACCTGGACGTATTTGATGAAAATATTGATATTATTAGTCTTCAAAGCACAATATAATAAATTCGAGTGTACCTCGAGTATCCCTTGTCTGATTTCAGTATATTTTTCACCGATTTAGAGAACGTGTGTCCACGTAGATTCTAGGCCCCCCCTCCCAACGGTCCCCCTCGCGAACAAGCGTGGACTCAAAATACCCACAAGCGTGGGTATCAAAATAAGGGTTTCCGGGGACACAGATTACGAATTTCGCATTAGTTTTACAAAATTTCAGGATGGCGAATTCACGATGGCTGCTGGGAACAGGTCATATAGAGCTATTAAAGAATGCATTTTCATATTGTTGGAACACCCTTTGGATTACCAAGTATCATATAGTAGACGTCACTAACTTGATTTTATGGAAAATCAATAAAAAATCTATAAGAGTCATATTTATGTAAATATTGATTACTAGAATCATGTGTTTCATAAGTAGGGTATACTGTCGAAAAGAATGGTCTTTTCTCCAAAGGATGTTGTAAATATAACTTTGTAGTTAATTATCTCTTGAAAATAATCGTCGATGATATTGATCTGTTGTAGGAATTTCGCCCATCCTGTTACCCCAAACGTGATTCCTTGTAGTTTATTAGTAACAACTTTGATAATTGGTTTAAAACTTCCATCAATTTGTCGTTCCAATCCAATAATCACATTCTTGCTGCATGAATTATTGAGAGCGTGCAGTGTAGTTAAGAACAGATTTTTGGTTGTCCTACATGAAGGCTGAACTTCTCTCATGTGAACTTTTTTTCTTTTGTTAGTTGAAGAAGAATTATTATGACCATAATTTTTAATAGATTGTAAGTTGATGTTATTTCCAATATCTGTGTCCGTAGATTTTATCATGTCTTGAGACATTGTACTCATTGAGTTTAGAAATACCGAGGAACTAATAAGCGGACACCCATAGACGCAGCTTATGTATCTAAAGGAACGGCTATAATGTGATAGGTGGGGGTAAAAGAGACAAGTTGAGACAAGTTTACTAACAACTAATCAAATAACCTAAATACTTCAGAATTATGATATACATTGTAAAAAATGGTTTAATTATTTGAAATGAAGTAATCATTATTTTATGACTTTTTGGTAATAAGATAATCATGGAACGATTTTTATATAAAATTAATAAACATTTTTGGTCCAAAAATGTAATACATATGCTAAAATGCTGTGCTGGCACATGAGAACGTCTATTAATAGATGTTTGAGGGTCCTTCTAAGACTATTAGGACTGTGACCCTATACAAAGGAGAGGGGATGGACCCATTTTCCTTGAAAGAAAGTCACTGTTTCCCAGGAAAAATCATTCCAGACCTTGTCTTTGCATATGCAACACTGCCCCTTCCTAACAACGCGAGGTTTTAATGTAATTTTAAAATTCCCAAGTTTAATGTGCATTAAGGCCATGTGATGAGTGGGTCACGTGACCATATTCCTGCTTAACTGCCACTTTTTTTACTTACTAACTTATTATCAAACGAAACGCCCCATCGAGTTGAAAATTTGGGATACTATATAAGAAGCACTAAGAATGGTGGGCCTGGTTATAGATTTGTATAATTATCGAAAAAGTTTTTTGTTGTAAATAATTTTTTTTACTTTTTTCATAATTATTAAAATTTACGACCAGACCCACCTTTCTTAGATCTTCTTATTTATTATCCCAAAATTTCAATTCAATGTGGCGCTTCGTGTGAAAATAAGTTGGAAAATAAAGAAAGTGAGGATAAGGTAGGGATCTGGTCATGTGACCCAATCGTCACATGACTTCAAACCCTTTTTTAACGTCCAATAATCAAGTTGATGTAAAAAATTCCTGAAAATAAAATCAAGAATCTATTAAACAAAATTTTGAAGAATTAATATCTTATTTATTTTTGTACTTTTTTTATTGATTAAAAAAATTCAAAATATTTTCTAATTGCAATTATAAATATTTTTATACCACAATTTAGGATATTCAAATGAGATTAAAATCGAACTTAAAACCCCCATTTTTAACGTTTAATAATCAAGTTGATGTGAAAAATTCTTAAAGATAAAATCAAGAATCTAATGAACAAATTTCGGCAACTACCACAAAAGGTTTCCGTTGCATACTAAAAAAAATATTTTCCTCTTCTGTTTTCCCCCTAAAAAATAATATAAAATCATTCGTCTTTCATTTGGAAAAAAATAATAAATAATCAAATAATAAATTGATGAAAGGCCATCTGTCCTCAAGACCTACACTGGTATTGAAAAGAAGACGAAACGGGCAAATGTTCATCAAAATGAAGAAAAGGCAGTACAAAAATTGCTAACCCAGACGGTATACGTAATTGATGATAATGAGGTGGTTGCAGTTTCGGTGGAACGTGATCCACGAGTAAAAAAGTTAAGGCCTCCAATGATAAAAAAGAAAAGAAAACAATTCTTGAAATGAATCTTGAGAGTGAGGAGGACATGCCCAGTGAAGCAGATCAGCAACAGAAACATCAGAAACATCAACAACATTAGTAGCAAAAGCAAAACAAAAAATGATGCAGGACAGGCTGCGACGTTGACAACGGCTACCAGACACGCTAGGCTCTCAAGTGACGTCAAAACCCTGACAAGTCTAGAAATAAGGGAAATGAAATAAGAAAACGCTTTCATTTCACTAACACTTTTCACTTCTGAATCCAAAGTAGGAATTGTGCATGCAAATGGTAACCCGCTCCTTCAATGGAAACGCTGGTAGAGAAATGGCTCCAAATGAGTGAGCGGATCATGAGCCACGGCAAAATTGGAGCAGCTTGCCTTGTTCTACTCCGCTGTGCTTATATCAAGGCTGCTATACGTGGCCATTGTTTACTACGAGGGTAGTTCAATAAGTCCTTAGGATGACCAACAGATGGCGCGCGAATCGCTCCAAATCATCTGTTTTCAGTCAGCACCACTCCCGACTAGATATATG
>NC_046665.1:113151112-113169080 GCF_010883055.1 Belonocnema kinseyi | reverse complement strand
AAGAGTGAGTCTGAATTTAGAACAAAATAAGAGAGGTCAAGGAGTGGTTAATTTTTTTGAAGAAAGTGGGTTCGACATTCCCAATGGAAGATCTGATGGTGATCTGATGAACTAAAATTCGAATTGGTCGAACACCCACCGTATTTACCAGATTTAGCCCACAGTGACTTTTTCTTATTTCCAAACTTGAAAAAATGGCTCGGTGGACAGAGATCTCCAGACAACGAAGACGTCATTGCCTCCGTAAGTGCTTATTTTGAGGAACTTCCGAAAACGCACTTTTCTGAAGGATTAAAAAAACTTGAAAAGCGATTGACCAAGTGTATAGAGCTCCAAGGAGATTATGTTGAAAAATAAAAAAAATTTACCCAAAAAAAATTGTTTTTATACTTCATTCTAAGGACTTATTGAACTACCCTCGTAGCTACAGTTGAAACTTAAAACGAAGATGACCAGGATGTGAGCATCATAAATAATAACGTTTAGGATGTTACGGACGCAATGAGTACTAGGCCCACAGCGGCGATAGGATTCATGCTTTGTGATGACCCACTACATCTTGGGATAACTAATAGGGCTGCTCAAATGATAGGCTGTCTGGCAAGAGCAAATGGATGGACTTTCCGCGTTTGCATACTAAGCAGGGATATGAGCAAAGCAAATGGTAACCTGCTCCTTCAATGGGAAATCTGATACACAAAAGGCTCCAAAGGAGTGGAAGGGTCATTTGTAGGAATGTATGATAGAGATGGAAGAAGGGGGATAGTGATTTCTCTTGGGCTTCATGCCACCATTTTTTAGGTGGAAGTCTTTGCCGTCCTTCGCTGTGGCGAGAAATTATTTTAAGAAAATCCTGCTAGTAGGCAGACTGCAATCTGCTTGGACAGCAAAGTAACATTAACTGCAGTTGGAAAAATATACATTATATTAGAGATGGATTTACAATACAAACAGACATTCAACCAACTTGCAAACAAGAACAAAAGCATGTAAAGACATAATTATAATTTAACTTTGAATGGGGAATTTTTTTAGGGACTTATAATTTTTTATAATACGAATAACGAAAAATAGTATACGTGGCACTATTGATAATTGGAATAGGGAATCTTCGAAAAGTATTTTTATTCGAAATTGGAACGCAGAATTTCAGTAAATAAACGTCATTTTGTGCTTATAGGCGGCAGTTTTCTTGAAAAAATATAATTTTTAATTTCGGACCGAGAATTTAAAGGAATAACTATAATTTAATGTATCATACTTGTAATTATTATAATATAATTCTGACTTGGAACTGAGTGTTTCCATGAAGAATTATATTCTGCATGCACGAAGAAAAAATTTTCCTGAAGAGGCCGGCAAAAATCGCATCTTTTTGTACCTATTGACTGAACCATGTGACCCCGAGGGATTTTGGTATCCGAAAACCGAATCTGTGATCCAAATTTTGCTTACAGGTTTTCAAGATATCCTAACCTAGAAGAGTAAAAATGGCTTTTTCAGCTATATCTCAGACAATATAACACGATCAGCAATTTTTTTCTAAAAATTGCTAACGCCATCGTTCAGTACTTCTTTTGACCGTTCATTTATATCTTTAATCAAGTCAAACTAATTTTTTACGAGATAAGACACACTAATCATTTACTCGTTTTTTTCGCTTTCTTTGCTAGTTTTTGATTGTGGAACTGAAATGGTAAATGTGTGATATTTCGGAGAAAAAAGACCGGTTTGAGATGACCAATAATGTTAGCAGTTTTTAGAAAAAATATTCTGATCATGTTCTATTGCCACAAATAAGGCTAAAAGTAGCCATTTTTGCGTTCTTAGGTTAGGATATCTCAAAAGCCTGGCGTATAGGAAAAAATTAGACATCGGATTCGTTTTTAGGATACTAAAATCCTTCGGGGTCACATAGTCCGGTCTTTGGATACACATAGCGTTGGCCTATGTAATTTCACTTAAATAAGGTATTTTTGACATAAAAAGAGAATTTCGGAAAAGAATTTGAATTCTGATTATGCGGAGAAATATCAAAAAGTCATTCGAAACCATTCAAAACCTTTGGAACAATTGACATATCAGGAAACCAGGAAATAACCAAAGATTTAACATTCTTCGGGTAGACATTATAAAACTTTTGATATCAGTTTTAATGCTTTCAGTAATACAATTTTTTTCCCTTGAAAATCGCTCATATAAAATGTAATAATCTTATCAGTGTATCCTTGACGCCTATAATCAATTAGATAACGACTATAAGATATACTATATAATTTGATAAGCAACTAGAAGATTCCTTAGTTTCAGTTTTAATCAAATTCTTTATTAATATATTAATTGCTTTTTACTCTATTCAATAATATAATAAATTTAAAGATGTTGATTTTTTCTAGTTTCGGCTTACTCTTGGCGGTTATCTTCGATTATATTGGTGAATATGATGATATATTTTTTTTATTTCATCTACATTTTTGTGATTCACGCAGATAAGAGTTTCCGCGATTCAATCCTTATTCCAGCCCAATAGCCATTTTCTCTTCAACTTTATTTGAGTTTGTCAGAAATGAGTATGACTTTGATCTAAATGTCTTCCGGGAATATTCCTACGAACTCCGTAACATCCGATCTACGAGGTCATCGAAGTAATTCTTTTCTTTTTAGAAATTCGTCATTTATTACGTTACAAGCTTTTATTATAATGCTAAAAAAATTAACCGACGAAGTTGTTCTCATTAAAGAGATTAAAGTTGCTTATGTGATACTTTCTTAATTTTTTAAAACAGTTCCATGCGAATACCAGAACTGGAATCAGTTCATTTTTATTTTAAAAAAATGTAATGTTAAACTGAAAAAGATGAACTGTACCATTTTTAGCCCAAAAAGATGTATTGCTGGTTATTTTCTTATGATAATACAGATTCCTTGCAATTAAGTAATTAAATTTTCAACAAAATAGTCAAATTTTCAACAAAAGAGTTTAACAACAATCAAAAAATTTCGAAGTACCAAACAAAAAATCGAATTTTAGACAAAATAATTTCATTTTCAATAAAAGGACAAGTTTGATCAAAAAGATAGAATTTCTACCAAGAGAATAATTTTCAAACCAAATTGACTAATTTTCCTAAAAAGAAATTAATTGTGAACCAATAAAAAATTTTCATTTAAAAGGAAAAATAGTTAAATATTTAATCAAATAATTAAATTTTAACTTGAACATAAAATTTGTAAATTAAAAAATTAAATAGTAACCAAATATCCAAAAGTAGACTTTTCAACCAAAATATGTGAAGTTACTGATTGAGCTCTAATAATTCAGTTCACATCCAAGCGAAAAATGAGTTTAAGGAAAAGAGAGAAATTCCTTACAATGTGAAAAAGAGGGGCATAGGAGAAAGAGTATAAAATCTGTGGAAGAGAATGCACAAGAAAAACTTTCTCTTTCTAATTTTCACTGTGCCTAAAAAATGTCTCTCACAAGCCGATGAAACTAATTTTAGTAAACATATTTCTCTCATTTTCAGTATTTTTGCAAAATTCTGTTACACGATATATCTTTTTAGGTTCATGCTTTTTGACAAACTGATTTTTTAAAATACTTCTGCTGCTTGAGGCATTGTGTGCAATACTCTTGCACAATTTGACTTTCCTTGAGTTTATGTTTTTGAAGATTCTTTCTAAATTAAATTCGCTTTTTCTTTTTGCAGAGCTGAGTTTACAGTCAGAGCGTTCACCTAATGATAGCTCTCTTCCTGGTGTTCCTCGTGACAGATCTTCTGATTCTCTTAACTTGACTCTTTCTCTTGCCATGCCTCATTCAGTTTCTCCGGTCAGGTCTCCTCCTGCCGAATCTTCTCTTCGAGCCAGGACCAGGTCTCCTCCTGCTGAATCTTCTCTCCGTGCCAGTTCTGGGTCTCCCCCTGCTATTCCTTCTTCTTGGCGCATAAATGGACTTAGAATTAAAGATCTTAGATCTGTTCGGCTTATTCCTCACGCGAATCCGTACCGGCGATTTGAAATTCGTAGATACACTTTTCCTCATGATGCACCAATTTATGTGAAAGAAAAAAATCGGCTCCTTGGACCCATGCCAACAGGAAGACAAACTGTATTATCAACGTTCGATGGTGAAGTATTTGCAATGGTAGTGGATAGTAACAGAGTTCTTCGTGGAATGTTTATATTGAAATATGGTATGCAAAGACGTGTAAGAATAAACATGGACAGTGGCGAAATTAAAGAGATGACCAAAGAAGAAATTCAGGAAACTCCCTTAGGTAGTAGTCGCTCAATCTTACAGAATTTTCAGATCATAATGGTAGACGACTTTCTTTCACGTCATTAATTACACTTTTATTGTAATTATCCGCTATACTACAATAAAAAAATTCTAGATTGAATCAGGTGTGTTTATTTTAACAAAAAAAGGTATTTTTAACAAAATCCCTGAATTGACAACCAAATAATTAAATTTCAACAAAATAGTTCAATTTTAAACCAAATATTTGGATTTTCTACAAAAAAATCAATTATCCATTAAAATTTTACACTTGCAACCAAACAATTAAACTTTAAAAAAAGAAATTGTTATGCACAGACTTTTTAAAACTAAAGGTGAAATCATTGACATCAGTAATTCGGTGATTGTGAATTCTCTTTTGTTTAAGCTCCTGCTGCTTTAACGAACATATCATAACGTATCTAATCCTTCGCACTCGCTTTTATCCTCGAAATTTTAAATCATTAGCATAAATGTATAATATTATAATTTATAACTTGCATTGGTATTGAAACAAACGTAGATTTCTTGTCCAGTTGAAAAAAATGGGCATTCTTTAAACAATTTTTATTATTAAACATTTTGTTAATAAACATTTTGTTATTAAGCATTTTATTGCAACTTTCGTCGCTTTTTCATAAAATGAATTTGCTCATTTCCAATGGATAGCCGTTGAATTTTGACAAACACCTCCCCGTCCCTAATCTGTCCACCTGGACGTATTTGATGAAAATATATATATTATTGGTCTTCAAAGCATTATATAATAAATTCGACTGTACCTCGAGTATCCCTTGTCTGATTTCAGTATATTTTTCACCGGTTTAGGGGAACGTGTGTCCACGTAGATTCTAGCCCCCCTCCGCCCTAGTGGACAAGCGTGGAATTTGGCCACACCCTTATCCCCCCTTAACTGTCCACGTGGTATATGAAATCCAATATGGCGGCTGAAATGCGGATTTTCAAACCTTAAATAATTTTATGTGATCATTGAAGTTGGGTTTCAAAATAAGGATTGTTGGGGACACAGATTACGTATTTCTGATAAGTTTAACAGTATTTCAAGATGGGGATACCAAGATAGCCGTCAAAATGCGATTTTTCACATATTAAAAAGTTTGACGTGGTTAGAGCACGTGTTGGGTATCGAAATAAGGGTTTTCGGGGACACAGATTATGAATTTCGCAATAGTTTTACCAAATTTCAGGATGGCGAATTCACGATGGCTGCTGGGAACAGGTCATATAGAGCTACTCGTATTAAAGAATGCATTTTCATGTTGTTGGTACACTCGTTGGATTATTAAGTATAATATAATAGACGTCACTAACTCGATTTTATGGAAAAAAGATAAAAAATATCTAATAGAGTCATATTTATGTAAATCTTCATTATTGGCATCATGTGTTTCATAAGTAGTATGGGGCCATTGTGGACAGACTACCCCGTCCGATTTCCGTTTCCCCCTTCACCGCACTATGGCGCCGACCCCTCGCCAGGGTGGTTGGGACCTATCCCTAGCCGCTCTCAGACACCTATTTTGTAGGCTTCTCTAGGGTGTGCAATCTGAATCCTCTTTCCGCTACTATCGAACATTTGTTTGAAGGGTGATCAATGAGAGTATAACTCGACACGCCCCAGCCTCTGATGTTTTTGGGTAAGTTGATGGTGAAACGTATCCCCAACTGACTAAAAAGAGGAAGAGATAGCCATTAACGATATTTGACTTTATGTGAGTCACATTTAGATACTAGCTACTTTTAGCCCATGTGAGTCCCTGAAAAGCTTTTAAAAGTCCTTTTTTGACTTAGGTTACATATTCACCATCTCTCAGGAGTAAATTTTTGTGGAGAAGTGCAAAATTGATTGCAACCTGTATATAAAAAAAGATTGTAAACGATACTTTTGCTACCTACAAGGTTATAATTTGATATACACCTTTAATGTATAATACCGTGGACTTGACAAGCTCTAAACTTTGAGAATACCTGCTTGTATTTTCTTACAAGCAGGAGTTTCGCCAGTTCGAGCTTCCAATTCTCACCCCGACGAGCCAAGCTTTCTCCATCCTTTTGTTTAGCTAGTACAGGAATGCGGAATAATAGCGGGCGAACATGCCGATCACCTCAAGGGCGCTCGTAGAAAATTCCACAGACAAGGTGTTCCGTTAGAGTCTCGACTTGTGCAGTGGCTTTTTTTCATTTCTATTATTTACCTTTAATGTTACGCATATGTGCTCTCGGATGCATACGAATGTACATGCCCATATAAAGGACCTTAGTCCTAATGATCTCTAATTAATTGTTACTGCGAGATTCGAAGATTCCAGTATTATTATTATTATTATTATTATTTTGTTATTATTATAATCTTTAACTTATTTAGGAATGGGCCAGAATTATACCTTTTTATTGGGGTTGATAGTAATAGTGTATTTGCAATGGTCTTAGGTTATAATTATTATTATAAGCATTATAAGTGAGTTATACTCTATATATACTATTTTAATATACAAATTATCTTCCACGTAAACAAAGATAAGTAATTAATTGTAGCGGTAAACAGAATACGTAACAATTAACGAGATTTTAACATTGCATTTATATAAGCCTATGTACTTTATAACTGAATTTTTGCTGAAAAACATATCAAACTAAATCAGTTTAGGGAAATAGGTTTTGAGAATAACCTTGAGAAATTGTAACGCAGAAGAGACGGAGAGCAACTCGAGCAGGCAAGGGATACGAAGCTCCAACGCACAATGATGCCATTGGCGCGCGGGGCCTAAAAGCGACATGGTGGGATCAACTCGTGGATCGACATCCCCTCTTCGCTCCAACCGCACGGAGTGGGAGCGTCACGACAAACCTTGGCGCGTGCACCCCGAACCATCGTGCATAAAGGTGTGCGTTTCAACCACACTCGACAATCGACATCCCGCCATCAGCCAGCGACGATCACTCACTCGCTAACCTCCCCCCTCTCTCTCTCTGCCTAGGGAGAACTGAAAATAAGGAGCTCCAACAAGGAATCAACTCTAAACTTTGACTTCTCCTTAAACATTTTGCTAAGAAAATCTGCTCTTTTCAGAGCAATAATACGTTGGAAATGCTTTTTCTCATCTTGAGTAATCCTCTGTCACTCACTGGCACGAATCACTCCCTACCAGGCGCCTTAACCGGATAGTCCTTTTAGTGAGTTATTCGGGTCGTGAGCCAGAGTTGGAATCTTGCCAGCCGGTACTCGCTAGGTTTCCAAAAGGTAGACCTCTTGACTATCGACTGAATGGGTTTGAACTCTCGGCAGAGGGCACTCCGTCGCTGACTCAAGGGCATTGCCCTTCTTAGTCAAGAAAGACCGAACCGGGTCCATTACCACCAGGAGGTGGTAGTAAATAAAAGGAGTCTCAACCAGGAGGTGAACAACGGACAAAACCGTCACCGGGGGTGACTTATAGCAAGAACCTATACCAGACATCCACCGGGGGTGACGTCACACCACTTTGCTTATACGCCCCGCTGCCACCAGGGACGGTGAGTCCGCGGAAGGCACGAGAGACCCATTGAGAAATCAGGGCGAAGTTCGCTCCAGCAAGACGCACCTTAGTACCAGTACGTCCGGATCAAGACCGGAGTCTCGTAATTAATCTGAACATCGGACGGGGAATTGTATTTTACCCTGCTGATCCGGTTCCTGATGGTCACAACCCGGCTACTAGAAAGCCGCTTTCCGAAATAAAGATCCTCCGGGAGGACCCAGCGGAAATCGAAAGGCGGAGAACGGTAGATAAATATCGCCGCATAATACGTACTACTAAGAGGGGAATACGTCGCCCACAAACGGCTGGGACGTGTCCGAACGAAGATTTCTACCAAGATTTGCAGCAGTATCAACCAGGTAGAATCATTCACACTACTCTCCGGAAGGAAAACGTCACGAAGAATTCGGCATACCCAGCTAATTTGGAATGCCCGGTTCTGTATCGAGACTCTGAAGCGAGATCTTTTTTCATACAATGGTTCTTAGACCGCCTGAGAGGAAAGAGAAAATAAAGTGGACTTGATTTGACAAGATGCACAACGGCCCCTCTCGGGGCCACCAAGTAATTTAACGAGGATCAACTTCCTGTCACTGAGGAGGAACGTATCAAATTTTTCGAAAATAACTATCTTAAGGCTAATGCTTATTCAGTGAGGGAAGGATAAAAAGTGGATACATGTTGACATACGATTAAATATATATGTTTATTATACTCATCTTAAATCTCTAGTTGAATGTGATTCTTTTTAGAACATTGGTACGTACACGAGAAGTTAAATGCGTTAATAAAACGCCACCAATTTCATGATATACAATGAGGAGATAATAGTTATTAAATTTGGATGATAATCGTGTATGAAGATTATCTTTGTAATAATTATTTTTCTCTTTGTCCATGACGTTGAAAACGAATTGCTCAGATGGTTCAGGTAACTTTTCGGATATTCAATGATCAGTTAGCAATGTTACAATTTCATTCACGCAACATTCGACTAAGCCACGCAAGGCTTTTCGCATACAAACATACTCGTATGTGCACAAAAGAATATTCTTCAAGCCAATAAAAGTGGGTTTTTTTATTGCAACAGCAGGTACGTATACTTCTTGTTTTTTTACTTCACATGTATTTTCACTATTTTCACATTCTACAAGAGGTCTGGGTATACTGTCGAAAAGAATGGTCTTTTCTCCAAAGGATGTTGTAAATATCACTTTGCAGTCATTTATCTCAAGGGGCTCCGTGTGATCTGATAAGGGTCGATAGTCCTTTTCAAAATAATCGTCGATGATATTGATCTGTTGTAGGAATTTCGTCCATGTTGTTACCACAAACGTGATTCCTTATAGTTGATTAGTAACAATTTTGATAAATGGTTCAAAACTCCCATCAATTTGTAGTTTCAATCCAATAATAATTAGTTGAAGAAAAATTATTATCATCATCATTTTTAATAGATTGCACTTATTGAGTTTAGAAATGCCGAGGAACTAATAAACGGACACCCATAGACGCAGCTTATGTATCTACAGGAACGGCTCTAATGTGATGGGTGGCGGTAAAAGCGTGTCTTAACACGCTTCATGTAGTGTTCTTGTACTATGATAGGCTGAATTTTAAAGTTGAATGGAATGGTGGGGAGAAACAAAAATATTTCAGTCAAGTTTTGAGCAGGTACATATATGTAAAATATTGTAAATATACTTTGAGTAAGTATTAGTAGCAAAATGCTTACTACTTCACTTCAGTATATTATTTTTCTTACTGATTATCAGTTAAGAGTAAGTTATGGATTCAGTAATTTTACTAATTGAGAAAAGTTTACTAACAACTAATCAAATAACCTAAATACCTTAGAATTATGATATATATTGTAAGAAAATGGTTTAATCATTTGAAATGATGTAATCATTATTTTATGACTTTTTGGTAATAATATAATCATAGAACGATTATTATATAAAATTAATAAACATTTTTGGTTAAAAAATGTAATACATATGCTAAAATGCTGTGCTGGTACGTGAGAACGTATCAACTTGATGTGAAAAATTCCTGAACATGAAATCAAGAATCTAATGAACAAATTTGGGCAACTGCCACAAAAGGTTCCCATTGCAATCTAAAAAAAAAATATTTTCCTCTTCTCTTTTCCCCCTAAAAAATAAAATAAAATCATTTGTTTTTTATTTGGACAAAAATAATGAAAATAATAAATAATCAAATAATAAATTAATACTTTTTTTTGACAGAATTGTGCATCGCCGATGAAACGCCATCTATCCTCGAGACCTACACTGGTATTGAAAATAAGAGGAAACGGGCCTATGTCCATCAAAAGAAGGAAAAGGCAGTACAAAAATTGCTAACCCAGACGGTATACGTAATTGATGATAATGAGGTGGTAGCAGTTTCAATGGAACGTGATCCACGAGTAAAAAAAGTTTAGGACTCGAATGATGAAAAAGAAAATAATAATTTTAGAAGTGAATCTTGAGAGTTATAAGGACATGCCCAGTGAAGCAGATCAGCAGCAGAAACATCAGAAACGTCAACAACATCAGCAGCAACAGCAAGAAAACGAGGTTGAATTGAAAAAAAAGAAAAGAAGGAAGCTATGGACACCCTTAATAAGAAAATCGCAAGGCTCAAAATGCAGCAGCAAAAATCCTTAAAAGAAAATTTGTATAGAGGAAAATGCATGTTAAAAAAATAAAGGAGAGCCTCGAATAACCAGTCACACCCTATGCTAGAAGGAATCCAGTGGAGAAATGACAGTCCAGGAGAAAAGGGTGAAAAAAATCCTGGACTTCAAAAGAAAAAAGAAAATGAGAATTCTTTGGTGCCCTTAAAAAACAAGGTAAAAGCTGCCACGAAAGTTATTTCAAAATTAATAACAAGAGAGGCTCTACGGGAGCTGGATCTCAATATGGAAGATATGCTGGCTAAACTGTTGACCTCAGAGGAGCGAATTTTCCAAGGTAATTATATCAATTACTATAAATTTATATTGAAAAAAACATGTTATAATAATTTTTCTTAATTAATAATTTCTTTGTTTATTATCTTACAGAATGGAAGCGAACCGAACAGGACACAGTAGGTGTCCAAGATGGTGCAGGACAGCAACCTGTGATGGCCAACAATGAGGATATGAAGGTCGCTGAACTCAACACAGTGCCCCACGAAAATATTGGCACTTCGCAGATTGCGGGCCCCAGCAGAGTATCGGAACAACCAGCAACATACCGACTGGACGATGCATAAGGTAGGGATGAGAGACTTAAAGATGCACCGTTTATATAGCAAATCAGTGAAAGTATAGAATATGTCCAAAAATCCGGGTTGTACGGTTTGAAATTAAAATTGAAAATTTCTCCACCTGGTGAGAATAACCACGTGGAATGGCTCGAAGAGGCTTTACACGAGTTATTCGATTATTTGACATATTGGTGCGATCCATCTGATGTTGTAGGTTTAGTGTTTTGGTCCGATGGATTCGGTAAAAGGTTAGCGTGGAAGGCTTTCATTCCATTGAAAGACTTGTCTTTTGAAGACCCGTAGGACCTTGTAGAAAAATTTGTACAAAGTGCCACAGGAATTGAAATCGATGATACTTTCCATGTTGAAATTACACGTGTTCAGGTACCAGCCGTTAATGGTCGCGTCAAATTCCAAACTGATATTTTTAAATGTTCCGTATTGAGTACAGAAGGTAAAGAAAATACCTGCCATTGTTTCAGCGATTTTCAAAGGAAAATTGTTGGCCGATAAAAATAATGTTGATCTTAAAAATCATTGGCGTCAAAAGCGTAAGAGGGGTAAAGTGCATCAGCGCACTGCCGCCAATAGGCGGTGTAATTAGACCTCAAAATGGCTGTGGCATTCCGGAACTTGTTCAATATTAAAAATTCCTGTCGAAAGCTCAGATATCTATAACTATCTATCATTATGATAGCTTTGGGTTGGGGAAGGGAAAAGATTTTTATGACGGAATTTCTGAAATTACAAGTAAAGGAGAGACCGTTAAGCAAAATATTTACTTTCTATATGAGGGTGCTCCCAAATGTCATTTTTCACCAATTTTGTCTTTGATAGGAGCTGGTGGTTGTGGTAATTTTTGTTCACCTTATAATAAGACTTATAAAAATCCTGAGAGTCATTTATGCTCGGATAAATGTAACGCTTGCCACACGTCACCACCCTGTAATCAGGAAAGTCAGAATGTATTTGGAAGTGTCAAAAAGTGTATTAAATGTGAATCATGCCTGAGGTCTTTTTATGGACCATCGTGTATGAGGAATCATTTAAACCCCAATTGATATAAGAAGGAAAATAGTATTTGCGCCGTATTTAAAAGTTATCGCGGTTCCTCTAAATTAATTAACCATTTAGAAGTCACAGATCATAAATGTGGATTTTCAACATGTGTTACGTGCAAAAAAGTTTGTCCGGACAACCATTTGTGCTACATAACACTAATTGGAAGTCCACGTTTTGATAAAAAAGCAGCTTACATTTTTCATGATTTTAAAACTCAACAGAGTAAATCTGTCATTGGTCAGGAATCAACTAAATTCCACATACCTAATTTGTGTGTTGCACAACAGGTATGTGATGATTTTATCGATGATCCTGATCCAAATGTACGCTGTAAATGGTGTGGAATTAGACAATATATTTTTGATAAAGATCCGGTTTCGGAATTTACAAAGTTTGCTATGCGAAAAATGGATCATTTTACTGAAACCGTATGTATCACCCGTAATTCTAAAGGTTTTGATGCTTAATTTATTTGGAGTCATCTCATTAAAGAGAAAGGGCTAAGAAATCAACTGGAAATTATTGTAAATGTACCTAGTATCCTTTTGACGAAGGTAAATTAAACTCGATTTATTGATAGTTTGAATTACCCTCACATGCCATTGAGTCAATTGCCTGAAGCTTTCGGCTTAGAAGAGGAAAAAAAGGGTACATTTCCTCATTTATTTGATACTCCTGAGAATCAAGAGTATATTGGAAAAATACCAGATGAAAAATATTTTCTAGCTGATACAATGTCTCGTGAGGCTCGGGAGTCATTTTACGAGTGGTATAAAGAATGTGTCACGTCAAAATACAATTTTAATTTCAAAGAAGAGTTGAGATCATATTGTATTAACGATGTAGACATTCTTCGTAGAGCGTGTTTGGCTTTAAGAGCATTATTTCTTAGAGTTGCCAATGTAGATCCCTTTATTGAGAGAATTATCATTGCATCGGCTTGCTCAAAAGTTTTTAGGAAAAATGATCTGAAAGCTGATCAAATAGGTGTCATACCAAAGGGTGGTTATAGGTGGGCTGATAGACAGTCGAGAAAAGCCATCTAATGGTTATTAGCCTCAGAACGCGAATTGGACATTGAGATTAGTCATGCAGGCAGGACACGGGAATTTAGATTACCAGAAGGGTCACTAGTCGATGGGTATTATGAAAATACCGAAGACAATAGAAAAATAGTTGACCAATTTCACGGTTGCTACTGACATGGGTGCCCGTATTGTTTTAAATTAAATCGGCATAATTTTATGGGGGTCGAACAGGTAATACGTTTTCGTATTATGAGGTTAAGCGCAAAGTTAAAATTTCTTATCTAGATGTGTGTTCTCTTTATCCATTCATTTCAAAGTATGAAAAAGTTCTAATTGGCCATCCCAAAGTTTACATTGGTGATGAGTGTAAACATTTAACAGGTAATAATTATAATTTAATAATGTCAACGGTTTTATTAAATATAGGGCATTCCCTCCAACCGATAAATATTTACCCGTTTTACCTGTTTGAATGCATAGAAAACTCATGTTCCCTCTGTGAAATACTTGCTGTAAAGAACAACCACAGACAGATTGTCCGCATGTTAATAATACAAGTGCCAGAGAAATTGAAGGAACATGAGATTCCGATGAGTTAAAAGTAGCCATTGAAGAGGGGTATAAAATTACTGCCATTTTCGAAATTTGGCAGTATGAAACTACCCAATATGACAAGGTCACAAAAATGGGTGGTTTTTTTGTAGAGTATATGGATAGCATTTTTAAACTGAAGCATGAAGCCAGCGGATACCCTGCCTATTGCAATCATGAAGCCTCGAAAAAGGCATTCATTCAAAAAGTTTTGGAGTTTGAGGGTATAGCACTAGATCCGAAAAATAGTAGAAAGAACCCTGGTTTGCGTTCGATGGCGAAACTTTGCCTAAATTGCTTTTGGGGGAAATTTGGCCAACAAGAAAATATACCGAAGACTGAAATTATCCGTACCCAACAAGAATAGTTCGAAATTGTTCAGAGTCCTGACAAAATTCTTAACAGTGTCTTGCCTGTAGGTGATCAAAGTATATATGTCTCTTGGATGTACAAATGTAAAGCTGTAACGCCATCGCCTATTACAAATGTGGTTATAGCAGCTTACACGACAACCCAGACACGCTTGAAGATATTTACTTACTTAAAGCAACTAGATCGTCATGTCCTTTATTTTGACACGGATTCAATTATTTTCGCACGCACCAATGAGCCAAATGAGTATTATCGGGACACAGGTTGTTTATTAGTAAATTTAACAGATGAGTTGGAAGTTTATGGTTCCGGAAGTTTTATTGAAAAATTTGTCTCAGGTGGTCCCAAATTTTGTTCATATAGGGTTCGATCATCTGATGGTAAAACCCACAATGTGTGCGAAGTAAAGGGCATCAATTTAAACTTCGAAAATTCCGAAAAGATAAACTTTGATTCAATCTGTGATCTCGTTCTTAAAAAGCCACTTTCAATTAAATTAAATTATAGAAACATACGCAGAACACCTTATCATCAAGGTGTTACAAAGCAGGAGCAAAAATATGTCGAACTGTATATAATAAAAGACGATTAATTGAAGGATATGACTCTCTTCCATTTGGCTTCATTACACCAGATAATTAATTTTTTTTCAAGCGTACAACTCGGAAAAAATGAAACAATGTTCTCTCTGTCTTATTCCTATAAACACGCAGCTGTTTTTGCAACTTCAAAATAAAATAATTGTATGTGTATTACTAAAGAGTTTTATTTTCGAAATATATTTTTATATAGTTATATATTAATGCTGTTAAAAATCCGCGAGATCATGCCCAAATTCAACATCTAGTTCGACAGGTTTGCCCTATAAATTCACGATTTATATGAGAAGCCTATCAAGATGCCACTTCTCAACCTCATGGCTATTTACTTATAAAGGTATAAAGAGAGGTTCCAGCGAGAGAAAAGTATCAGTTGCACGATTGCAATGATGGCGAAACGTGGTAAATTAATTGGCAAGAAATATACTATAGTTTTGCATGCTCTCTGTCACCTAAATTCTGATCAAAGGCGTGATTTATTAAAACCCTCAGATGACCGACTGGTTAAATGTATTTGTGAATGTTCTTTAAATACATTATTGGGTAACGTACCACTCAAGAAGCAAGAGAGATTGAAGTTAAAAAAGCATAAAAAACTACTTCATAAATTAGCGGAAAGCCATGGGACGTGGAAGAAGAAAAATTTTATTGTGCAAAAAGTTTGATTTTCACCTCTTTTACTAGCACCAATCATTGGCGGATAATATTTTGTTCATTTAGTGATTCATTCTGAAATAAAAGTCATTTTACCAGTAAAAACATGGAGCATGCTAGAAAAATGGTACTTATTCCAAGTGACCAAGTGGATAAAATACAACACCAGCTGCAAACTTTAAAACAGCCAACTATGAACAGTAATGATACACAAATTATAACCTCAGTACCCAGTTCAACTACACAAGCACCTGGTAATAACCTTGGTAGACTAGATTCCGAAATGAGTCAAATCTTAATCTCACCTTCTACAATGGATGAACGTGAAGAGTGGAAAATATACAGCCAAGTATTTCAAAAATTTCTCTTCTTTGTTGATGAGGATAGAAAACCACCAATTGAAAATAATGAAGATGATAAACCATAGAGAATCATTCATCCGATGGAGAATTTCTACCTGTGGAAGCCATCACAGCATCAGTACCAAAAACATTTCAGCCAAACAGTATCTTATTACTCAATCATTTAAGAAGGCTAGCAGAATAAAATGGGATAAACATGGTTTAGTTTTCATTGACGGACATTAGAGATTCAAATAATACAGATCTTGTTAACGATGCATTAAGATATAGAAAAATATTCGTTCCAGCTGGTAGAAATCAGTTTGCTCATATCCTTCGAGAGCTTGGTACACGACGAGAGCTTGTGAAAAATAGAGAATACTGGAGAGCGCAATCATATAAACAGTTGGTTTATGACGTCTGTAATAGAAAATACGCTACATTTTACCCTCTTATAACGGACGATGATACTATAGATGAGACTGATGATTCACATAGATTTCGAGAAACTCCAAATATAAGAACTCCTACAAGAAGTCGTAGCAGAAATAGAAAATACCAATCACTGAGTCAGCGTGGTTCAGGATTAATAACAAAGTGGCAGTCTTTCAATCTGAGATGAAACTGTTAGAAGAAATATACTACAATCCAAGTCATTCAGCCTCCTACAGTGGCGCAGAAAAAATAATTCGTGCTGCGCGAGGAAAAGTATCTAGTGCTAAAGTGCTTGAGTGGTTAAAGTCGCAGGACACATTTACCAAAAATAGGCCTGTCCGTAGGAAATTTCAAAGATTACATTATAATTTTAGGTCTATTGATAATGTATGGGAGGCTGATTTAGTTGACCTCCAAAGCCTGTCAACTTACAATAAAAATTATACTTTTCTACTAGTGGTAATTGATGTTTTAAGTAAATTTGTCTTGGATGAGCCTTTTCGAGATAAATCTGCTTTAGAAGTAAGACACGGTTTCAAGCGTATTCTTCAGAAAGGTAACAATCGTGTACCTATCTGTTAACAAACAGATAAAGGGAAGGAATTTGTAGGTGAAACTTTTCAAAAATTTTTGACAGATAATGGAATAAAATTTCGAGTACCACGGGACCCTAATGTTAAAGCAGCCGTAAAAGAACGCTTTAATCAAACTCTAAAAGAACGCATGTGGCGTTACTTTATGCATCAAAATAATTGACGCTACATTGATATCTTACAACAAATTGTAGATGCTTACAATAATGCCAGGCACAGTAGTATTAAAATGAAACCAGCTGAAGTTACCGTATTCAATGCATCCAAAGCATGGCAAAATATTTAATCGCGATTCAGTAAGGAAAAGAGGTCTACAAAAAATCCCAAGTACAGAGTCGATGACCCAGTTAGAATCAGTCGAGAGAGGGGCGTCTTTAATAAAGGTTACGAATCAGGCTGGAGTGAAGAAATATTCTCAATAAAGCGAGTTCTAAACCTATTACAAACACTTTTTTTTATGTGTTGAAAGATCTAACAGGAGAAGAAATTGATGGAATTTTTTACCAACAAGAATTATATATAATTAAAAATTTGTCATAAGGACAACCGCAGGATTTCGCCGGGAGCGGATGCTAATCTGAAAAATTGCACCCGCTTCCAGCGAAATCGCGGTAAAATTTCAGTTACAACCACGTCTCACAACCGTGAGAAAGGTGGTTACAGTCTGTAAAGGAATCAATACGACGATACCTTCTTTCTTTTCATTCACCTTGGCTATGAATTTTTTATCAGCTGATGCCGAAAATTCGATAACGAACATAGTTGTATGGTTGTTCGCTTCTCGAAGTCAAGAAGAACCATGTCAGGCCTCGAGTGAGCAACAGAAACAATTGTCGAGAATATAAAGTTCCAGTTTATGCGGCACTTCCCATTCTCGACAATTGACTCAATTTCCCTAGGAGCATTTAGAGGAGCGATATTAAGGTGAATGCCGTAGGAGTGACAGAGATGGTAATAAAGCACTCTTAGTGCCGCATTGTGCCTTTGAATGTAGGTCGCTCCCGCGTGTGTTGGACAACTAGATAGTATGTGAGCTAAATGCTCAGGGAGTGAATGGCACGCCCTGCAGCTATCATCGGGAATGTCTTGGCTCAAAATGTGGCGACGGAATGTTAAGGTGGAAATGACACCGTCTTAGCATGCAAAAATGAAACCCTCTGTACCAGACTTCAATCCGGGCGATTTAAGGAAAGCAAACGTTAGCTCACAAG
>NC_046665.1:113148413-113151012 GCF_010883055.1 Belonocnema kinseyi | reverse complement strand
ATGGTGCGGTAAACGGGGAAATGGAATGTGGAGGGGGTAGTCTGTCCATAGTGGCCTTATACTACTTTCATAGCATTATTGTAGAGAAGAATGTAACGTGAAAAACGACAATGATGGTATAGCACAAAAATACTTTTTTTTTTAACTTTCTCCGGACCGAATGATATGAACATATCAATTAATTTTTTATTTTTCATTAGAAAAATGTTGTGATCATTTAAGACATAAAAGGTATATTTTCATTACGTTTTGCGAAAATGATTTGTACAAAAATAAAAATTAGAGAACAAAAACTAAAAAAAACTATTTTCTGTGTTTTTCTTGGAAAATTTTAGGTTATGTTGAAAAGTGATTTCTAGAAAGATATTTATTTTTTCATTAACTACAAGTTTACTGAAGTGGAGATTTTAGAAAGAAATGATCTTGTACTGAAAATCACAATAAATCTATTTTTAATCCATTTTTACCCCCCCCCCCCTCCCTCCATTCGTAAAATTTTACGCAAATTAATACCTTCACCGATGAAAATATAAAAATGATTTATTTGTCATGAATAATTTTTTGATAGTTCTGTTTTTGGTTTTAAACTTATAAAAATAGCATTAGATAGATAAAAAAGTTGAATTTCTTGAAATCTCACAAACAAGACGAAAAAGAAATTAAAAAACAAAAGTTGTGATGAGAATGTGCCCACGCAGCGGGCAGATTCTTTTTTTACTTTTAATGAAGTTTTTCATCATTAAATCCAAAACTATGCATTCTATCAAAAAGTGATTCATAACTAATTTGTAGATCTTTGTCGAATGCACAATGTTTATCTACTCATCTTTTACCACATTTTGCATAGTTTGGCCGAAAAATGGAATTTTCGGATTTTTCATTATTTTGTATACTGTCAAAATTTGACTTTTTATCTCCCAAAAAAATTCAAAAATTTGTTATTCTATGCTTGTGGGAACCTTAAAAAGCAACCTTATTCCACTCATTATTTTTCTTCATATCGTGCATTATTTAGCTTAAAATGTTGATTTTCGTGTGTTTTTGGAATTTTGTAAATTCTATAATTCTGGTATTTATTGGTTTTATGAAAACTGTCATGAGGATAAATTGTTAGACATTTTGAATACAATAAATAAACGTACGGAAAGTTTTTTAATTTCGAAAAAAGTAGTCTTGAAAATATTCAAAATGTGCCCGCTTTTTGAATATTTATCCAAAATGGCTGGCTAACGTACTTAACCTATAGTTTAGAACCCCAAGCGAGTGTAGCAAAGGCCAATCGAAAAAATTAATTTTTTAAACAATTTATTGTGGAAATAGACGTTTGACAAAAACTGGGGGTGGGGTGTCAAGTTTTACACAAATCTAATACCTTCTCTGATGAGAATGTAAAAATACGAATTTAAAAACAATACTTGAACATTTAAACAATAAGCTAAATTTTCAACGGAATGATCTAATTTTTTATGTAAAAAGATTTAATTTAAACAAAAAAAAATGAATTTTTAACAAAATATTTAACTTTTCAGGCCAACAAGGCGAATTTTTTAAAAGAGAGCGGACTTTTCCACCCAATAATCTATGTTTTTAACAAAAAGATAAATTCTAAACGAGTTATGAGCGAAAAAAATTATTTTTTGACAAAGTACTTCAAATGTCAACCCAGTAGTTTAATTTTCAAAAAAGAGAATTAAATTTTCAATAATATAAGTTTCAATTGCATGTGTACCAACAAAAATATAAATATTACCACGAGAGGAATATTTATATTAAAAGATGAATTTTCTAGAAGAGCTTAATTGTCAATTAATATACATTATTGACAAGAAAGAAAAAATTTCAATCAAAATGAAGAATTGCCCACCAAAATAATCAAATTTTCAACAAAAAAATTAAATATTGAAGAGGAAGATAAAAGTTTTCTACCATAAAAATCACTTTTCAACCAGAAATAGAAAAGTAGATTTTTAACCAAAAGAAATTAAGTTTCAACTCAAATAGTCGGAGGTTAAAGAAATGAACACAGAAGAAATTTTAAGACTGTCCGGGCGAAAATTCTCCTGCTTGCATTGCTTGAGTAAAAATTTGAGATTTTCTTTACTTTTTTACATTCTGTGTCGAAACACGGTTTCGAATAACCTAGCTTTTTACTCGAAGTTATAATCAGATTTAACTTTTTTGCTGTCTCTTTGATAGATAACATCAAATTGTTCGAAAATTTACTGTTTATTTCGCTGAGTCAATATTAGGGGAAAATTCGATTTTATCCTCGTATTCTTTGTTCTTCTCTTCATTCTACTTATAATGAAAATTTCCGGCTTTGCAACTAAAGTTATTTCCTGTCAGTACCGTTATTACTATTGGGAAGTGATTGGAACGGGTTGGTATTTGTGAAACATGAAAATCCTGAATTAATTGGGTGCCCAAAGAATTAGACCAAGCTAAATATATGTCAGATGAGCTTTCTTTATTTACGAAAGTGTATTGAGCCAGGCTGTCACCATCAGATCTTCCATTGGGAATGTCGAACCCACTTTCTTCAAAAAAATTAACCACTCCTTGACCTCTCTTATTTTGTTCTAAATTCAGACTCACTCTT
>NC_046665.1:113131899-113148313 GCF_010883055.1 Belonocnema kinseyi | reverse complement strand
CTCAGAAGATGTGGACTGTGACTGCACCATATATCTAGTCGGGAGTGGTGCTGACTGAAAACAGATGATTTGGAGCGATTCGAGCGCCATCTGTTGGTCATTATAAGGACTTTTTGAACTACCCTCGTACATTATTGGTGATTGCGAGACCTCGCTTGGCTCTTCCTTTTGCTGACTCTTTCGTAGCCGCACTGTACGTAATTTGACAGTCAAAGTCTCGATGAGGTGAAATGACGCAGGGGGGGGGGGTTGTAAGCCAAGTTTCACTAACACAAATAATATCATCTGTTGTGGTGTGGTTGTAGATATTTTCCAAATTTCTAAATCCCCTGATATTCTAAAATATGATTCGGGGAACATCCGTTTCTCTGATCCTTTTATGTTCTTGGGCTTAAGGTTGTTTTTTCTTCTAAATCCTTCTGTAAAAAACAATCAATTGTGCCGCCTGTTTGTGAGTGTTTAGGTTTCTTATTAATTGAAGACTTTGGTGGACGACCTCTTTTACGACTAGCTGTTGAACTTATCGATGTAATCGAATTTCCACCGTTCGATTGGTAGCCGCCTTCTCCTGTTTTTATCATTGTTTTATCAGTTAGTTTTTTATCCTTAAGAAATTTTTCGATGGACATCAGATCATGATATGTATCATCTATGGGAATTCGCGTTCTTCTAATAGATGCATTTTTTCTTTGTTGTTCCAGCTTTTGTTGACACTCCCTAAGATTTTTACGAATTTCTCTTTGTTCACGAGAATAATCACTTGATACAGAAATATTAACTCTCTAAATTTGAATTAGTTGAAATTTTACTAATTCATTCAGTACACTTCATTTTAATTGATGAATCAGTTATTTTCAGAAGTTTACTAACTTCATCAGTAAAAAAACCGTAACTGAAGTTAATCAGTTATACCGTAACTGTAGTGAGTCAATTATAAACTTAAAATGAATTGAGAAAGGAAAAATTTCTTACTAGGATTTTATTTATCCTCCAATATTATTTGTAATATTGTGGTTTAACCAAAAGTTTAATTATAAATTTTTCCTCAGAATATATAAACTTAGTGTATAACAATACACGGGTGTAAATGTTGTCAAGTACTAAGAGTAATTCACAAATTAATTTTACACGTGTATTGTTATATACGTTTTATTTGAAAATATTTTATTCTTTCCATTACATTTTAATGTTTCACATATATTCGTGTCTCCGTTTGAGAGTGAAGAAAACTTATTACATCTGTATCTCATTGATAACATATTTTCGCTGAACGTCAAACATTTTTTTAAGGTGACAAAGTGGTATATATCTGTGTCTGAATAAAATTTCGTAAAAGATAAGTTTACTTTGAAAATTATAAACGATTTGAAGCTATTACTATCATTCGCATAACAAACAATATTTTTTTCTAAATCTTGCAGAGTTTCAGTTAAGAGAAAAATGTATAAAACGCATCTTTTCAAATTAACAGTTTATTTTCATTGAATTCCGCAAATTAATTTCACGCAAGCGCAGTAAAACAAGAGGCCCAAATGAGGTATTTTCACTTCAACCATCAGCTAACTTCACTTCGTTAAAAGCTGAGGGGAAAACAATGGATCAAATGCATGGTACAAAACTTTATTTCTGTAATATCGTTTTAATTTATAATAATCATAATAATTTTATCATTTAATTAAATAGAAATGTAAAAAATATAAACTATTTTTGAAATACACTTATATAGAAAAAATTATCTTTTATGAAGATATTAGCAAAATAGGGAAACATTGAACTAGATCCCATGCACAAATTGGAAATGTTCTAGATTAATAAGTTCGCTTAATCATTAAGATCACTGTAATATGTATTAACTAGAAATACGTGCATTATTTAAATAATATTTTATATATAAGTAATATTGTTTGATTCATCATGACTTGAGTTTTCAAATGCTTATTTCAATAAATGAATAAGCAATTATTCGATTATTATTATTTGATTATTTATTTCATTATTTACACGTGCTAAGTAATTTCAAATTTTAAACAATTTCACATTACAAAATAGCGCCCAAATATATTTAGAACGTAAACTTTTCAAATTAACTGATTTCTTCAATACAATTATAACTGATCAATCAGTTTTATTAGTGCAGGTACATATAACTGATTCAATTCGTAATTTTCATTTTACTAATCTAATCAATACAATTCTACTAATTGTCAGTGACTCAAATTTCGCTACAGAAATTAGCAGAATTTAACTGAAAATCAGTTATATTTTACTGATTCAAATTTAGAGAGAAGAGAACGAAGTTTATAAGCGTTCTTGAAGATTTGATCCTTGCACCGTGGGTTGGAAAAATTGATCAGAATTGGCCGAAAACCTCCGATTCTACCAAGTCTTTTGATATTCAGGAAGTTGTCATCGACTATTTTAATATTCGCTTTGGTAAAGATTTTTGTAACCGTCTCAAAAAGGTGCTTGTTGTCACTTGAAATATCTTCAACATTATATAGGCTGATGTTTTTGTCTCCTTCTCTATTAATGAAATTTTCGAGTTTATTTCTCAAAGTAGATACTTTCTTCTCAAGGAATTTATACTTCTCTTCCGAATTAAGACATTTAGTTTTACATACCTGCAGTTCTGCAATGATTTTTTCATCTGAGTTTCTTAAAATTTTGATATGTTCTGTCATTTGGTTAACATTTGCTTTTGTAAACTTTACATCCTCTTGCATCGCTAGGATTAGATTTTTGAGGTCCTCGTTGGTTGTCATTCTGAATGATTTTAACTGCTCACTTTATCGAGTTTTTAAATCTTAGATTCCCGTATTTAATTAGAACTTTATACACTATCGCCCTAACAGAAACAAAGCTCTCTGCAGCGAGCTTCAAACACGTATGAGAGCTATTGAGGTCAGAGCCGAACTCTATCAACTAAAGTAGTTAAATTATTAATTTAAACATTAATTTTGAACCTGAAAACAATGATTTTGCAACAAATCAGCTAAATTCTCAACTCAAAAAGTGATTTTTCGATTAAAATGATGAATTTAAGAAAAAATACATTTTTAACAAAGGAGCTCTACTTCTAACACATGCGTTGAATTTTTTGACCAAACGAGAAGAATGGTCAACCTGAAAATAGGTAAGTGAGAGATGACTTTTGAACTAAAATAATAAATATTTAACTGAAATGATTAAATTTCCAGAAGAAAATATGAATTTGTCATGAAAGTTTATTTTTGAACGAAGAGTTGAATTTTTAACTGATTTTAATCAATATTTAACAAATAAGTGCTTGCATCAACAAAGTGGTTCAACCTTTAACCAAGTAGTTCCATCTTCAACTAAGAAAGATAAATTTTGAACGAATAATGTAATATTAGATATCTACTTTTAAAAACGATTTCGATTTTAACGTTAACCCAGTTGAGTTGAAAAAAGAATGTTACAAAAATAGTGGAATTTCTAACAAAAAAATATTTTAAATAAATTATCAACGTCAAAATATCAATTTTCAAAAAAAAGTTTATTTTCTAGGACGAATTTTCTACAAATTTTTAACCTAAAATAACGAGTTTTTAACAATATTATTGAATTTTCAAACAAGTAATAAAATTTTTGAAGAAAAATATAATGTTCAGAAGAAAGGAACAGCAAAAAAGGAAAGAAATAGAAATACAAGTCAAACAAATCACTAACAAGGGATTCATCGTAGCTCAGAATATATGTTTGTCTTATGTTCAAACACTGCGGGTTCGATTCACAATGCAAGAAACGAGGCTGGGTGTACTTTCAGAAGGCTTAGCTTCTGTTCCTTGGTCTACGTAACCCACAAATACCCTACAGTTTACAATTTATTAACCCTATAATGTAGTTGTTAATGACCCTGGCTGATGATGCGATTATAAATATTCAATTAATAAAAAGTTACTAACAAGAATTTGGGTGGCCCGAAGAAATAATTATTATTCTGGTAAATAAGAAAAGAATGTAAAATATCAAAGGCGAGAGTTCTCATGTTCCCAGACAACAACGTGATCCCTGTATTAAGGGCTGAATGGCACCAGGGATATTAAATCCTTTAACGGCGGACACGCCTGAACAACAAAGGAGTTATCTTTATGGAGAATTTAAGAAACCAGGTCGAATTCCATAGTATGTAGATCCGCCTTCACAAGCGGGGCTCTGTAGGGGATGTTGCTTATTTACCTTGATTCTCGTGAGACCAAATGAGCGAAACACAACAAACTGATAATGACAATAAGGGCTTACACCTGGGAGCATCATCGAACACACCGCCAAAGGTGGACGTTTGCTCAGGCACCAGCGAACCTGAAGCGGCGCAGACTTTTGATATCAATGAAAACAATCTTGTTGTCACGTTGGAAGAATAGCTAACGGGACACTTAGTAAGGAGAAGGAACCATACATGTGCAGAGGTGAGAAGAACCCGCTTCACGCGTCTTGAATACAACAGCCAAGGCACCCGGCAGGGAGCCATGGATGTGGAAAAATCATCTGAATAGACAGGGAGCCAGTCTGAAAAGTCAAGGCTGGATTCTAGTTGCTGAATGTCTTTCGTCCATCAACCCCTGATGGAAATTTTAACGGCAGGCATTGCCCTAAAACATGTGCCATGAGCATGAAATGATAGCAGAAGACCTTTATTCCCAAATATGGGAAGGAGGAATACACTGCCGTTAAAGATTTCCGACCAATAAGCTTCGCGTCCTTCATCTTCAAGCCACTGGAAAGGCTGGTGTAGAGGTATATCAGGAATGAAGTGCTTTTAGACGCCCACTGAAGAGAGTATAACACGCCTTTCGGGCAGTCCACTCGGTAGAAACTGCGCTCCATGCTGTCGTTTCAAAATTGGAGCAGCAGGGGAACGGGGAGAGTATGCTGTGGTTAACTTCTTGGAAATAGATGGTGCTCTTAGCAATACCCCTCCAGAAGACATTTGTCGAGAGGCTTAAAGGGGTAGCGTGCCAAACCAGCTAGTAAGCTGGCTAGGAGTCATGCTACGCCGGAGGTGACTTGAAGCCGGACGTTGATGGTTCTCATAAAGTCGACCCTGCGGTCCTTTTCAGGAGAAAGTAAAAAGTGTCGAAAGTTGATGACCCTGCATTTTGTGGTGGTAGGCTTACAATCGCAGACTCGGTTAAATATCTGGGATTTATCCTAGATAGCAAACTGAACCAGGCGAAGCATCTTGAGACCCAGTGCAGAAAGTTTGTTAGGACATTTTCGATGTGCAGCTGAGCCTTGGGTTTGACGTGGACTCTAGTGGCTAAAATGCTTGCATGGCTCTACTCGACTGTGCTTAATGCAAGGCTGATATACGCGGACGTCATCTGCTAGCCACGGATAAAACTAAAAACTATGCAGGACAGGCTGTGACGATGAGAACGGCTGCCAGACACGCTAGGCTCTCAAGTGACGTCAAAAACCTGACAAGTCTAGAAATAAGGGAAGTTAAATAATAAAACGCTTTCATTTCACCAAGACTTTTCGCGCCTGAATCTCAAGTAGGAATATGTGCAAAGCAAATGATAACCCGCTACTTCAATCGGAAAGCTGTTACAGAAATGGCTCCAAATAAGTGAGCGGATCATGATCTGTGGCAAAATTGGAGCAGTTTTCCTGACCAGGATGTGACCATCATAAATAATAACGTTTAGGGTGCTACGGGCGCAATGAGTACTAGGCCCACAGCGGCGATAGAATTCATGCTCTTTGATGACCCACTACATCTTGGGATAACTTCCAGGACTGCTTACATGATAGGCCGCCTGACAAGAGCAAATAGATGGACTTTCCGCGGTTGCATACTAAGCAGGGATATGTACAAAGCAAATGGTAACCTGTTTCTTCAATGGGAAATCTTATACACAAATGGCTCCAAAGGAGTGGGAGGGTCATGAGTAGGAATATATGATAGAGAAGGAAGAAGAGGGATAGTGATTTCGCTTGGGCTTCATGCCACCATTTTTAGGTGCAAGTCTTTACCGTCCTTCGCTGTGCTGAGACATTATTTTAAGAAAATCCTGCTAGTAGGCAGGTTGCAATCTACTCGGACAGCAAAGTAACAATAACTGCAGTTGAAAAAACATACATTATATCAGAGATGGATTGGCAATACAAACAGGCATTAAACCAACTTGCAGACAAGAACAAAAGCATGGAAAGACATAGGATCGGAATCGGAACTGGGACTAGCGCCTTGCAGTTTCCTTAAATAATTATAATTTAACTTTGAATGGGGAATTTTAGTAAGGACTTATAATTTTTCACAATGCGAACACCGAAAAATAGTATACGTGGCACTATTGATAATTGGAACAGGGAACCTTCGAAAATAATTTTAGTTAGAAATTGTAACGTAGCATTTCAGTAAAGAAACGTCATTTTGTGCTTACAGTTTTCTTGAAAAAATATAATTTTTAATTTCGGACCGAAAATTTGAAGGAAGAATTATAATTTAATGTATCATACTTATAATTATTGTAATATAATTCTGACTTCGAACTGAGTATTTCCATTAAGAATTATATTTTTCATTCACAAACAAAAAATTTTCCTTAGGAATAATAACAGAGGCCGACAAAGTGACATCTTTTCGTACCCATTGACCGGACCATGTGACCCCGAAGGATTTTGGTATCCTAAAAATAAATATGTGATCCAAATTTTACCTACAGGTTTTTATCATATCCTAACCTAGAAGAGCAAAAATTGCTATTTTTAGCTTTATCTGAGACAATATAACACGATCAGTAGTTTTTTTCGAAAAGTTGCTAACGCTATCGTTCAGTACTTCTTTTAACCCTTCATTTATATTTTTAATTAAGTCAAACTAGTTTGTTACGAGATATAATACACTAATCATTTATTCGTTTTCTTCGCCTTCTTTGCTAGTTTTTAATTTTTGAACTGAAATGGTAAATGTGTAATATTTCGGAGAAAAAAGATCAGTACGGGATGACCAAAAATGTTAGCAGTTTTTAGAAAAAAAAATGTCTGATCATGTTATATTGCCTTAAATATGGCCAAAAATAGCCATTTTTGCATTTTTAAGTTTGGGATATTTCAAAAGCCTGGCGTATAGGGAAAAATTAGACATTGATTTCATTTCTGCGCCACCAAAATCCTTCGTGGTCACATAGTCCGGTCTTATGGTACCCATTACGTTGGTCTGTGTAATTTGACTTGGAAAGGGTATTTTTGACATAAAAAGGGAATTTCGGAAAAAAATTTGAGTCTGATTAATAAGAATCGAATTCAAAAAATCTATTTTCAAATGCAGAATAATAAATTTTGTTACGTAAATTCTTTTCTCTCATTCAGAAATCTTTGGAGTTTTTTTAAATGCGGAGAAATATTAAAAGGTCATTCAGAATCATTCGAAACCTTTCGAACAATTGACTTATCAAAAAACCAGGAAATGACCGAAGATTTAACGTTCTTCGGGTAAACATTATAAAAATTATGATATCAGTTTTAACTCATTTAGTAATATAATTTTTTCCCTTGAAAATCGCTCCAATAAAATGTAAATATCTTATTAGTGTATCTTCAATTCTATTGGCGAATATGATGATATATTTTTTATTTTATATAAATTTTTGTGATTCACGCAGATAAGAAGGTCTACGATTCAATCCTTCTTTCAGCCCAATAGTCAATCTCTCTTCAACTTTATTTGAGTTTGTCCGAAATGAGTATGACTTTAATCTAAATTTATTCCGGGAATATTCCTACGGACTCTATAACATCCGATCGGCGAGGTCGTCAAAGGGATTCTGTTCTTTTTAGAAATTTTTCATTTGTTACGTTATGAGCTTTTATTATAATGCTAAACAATTTAACCGACGAAGTTCTTCTCATTAAAGAGATTGAGGCTGCTTATTTTATATTTTCTTAATTTTTTTAAACAGTTCCAGGCGATTACCAAAAATGGAATCAGTTAATTTTTATTTTGAAAAATGTAATTTTAAACGGAAAAAGATGATTTTCCCAGCAAAGAAGTGAATTTTCAAATAAAGTGATGAATCTTTAAAAAAAAATGTATTTTTCACGAAGCAGTCCAAATTTCAAGTAATTTAATTTTACACTAAAAAAGATAATTGTTTAACCAAAAAGAACAATTTAATATGAAAAATATCAATTTTGCAACTAAATAATTAAATTTTCATTAAGATATATGAATTTTCAACTAAAATCATGAATGTTCGGCCAAACAATTTTTAACACACAAGAATGAATTTTTAACCAAAAAGACTGATTTTTTACCAAAAAAGAAATAGTTACATTTTTAGTTGAAAGAATTAATTTTGTAGAAAAATAACGTATGTTCGTCTAAACTGTACCATTTTTAGCCCAAAAAGATGTATTTTCAAGAAAATACATCAGTTTTCAAATTAAAAGACTATTTATCAACAAAAAATGTAATGATTAAATTTGTTCAATTCATACGAAAATTTTTTCATTCGAATTCTTTCTAAAAAAATATCTACTCCTTTGGCTTCGCTGAGAATCGAACCACAAAAATTCCGATTGCCGGTTATTTTCTTATGATAATACAGATTTCTTGTAAGTAAATAATTAAATTAATTAAAGAATAAAAAAATTCCGAAGTACCAAATAAAAAATCGAATTTTAGACAAAATAATTTAATTTTCAATTAAAGTGTAAGTTTGACCAAAAAGATGAAATTTCTACCAAGAGATGAATTTTTAAACCAAATAGACCAATTTTCCTGAAAAGAAATGCATTGTCAACTAATAAAAATTTTTCATTTAAAAGGAAACAATGTCAACGAAATTGCTGAATTTTATATCAAAATAGTTGAATATTTAATCAAATAATTAAATTTTAACTTGAACATAAAATTTGTAAACTAAAAAATTAAATATTAACCAAATATCCAAAAGAAGACTTGTTAACCAAAATATGTGAAGTTTCTCATTGGGTTCTAATTATTCAGTTCACATCTAAGCGAAAAATGAGTATAAGGAAAAAAAAGAAATTCCTTACAATGTGAAAAAGAGGGGCATAGGAGAAAGAGTATAAAATCTGTGGAAGAGAATGCACAAGAAAAACTTTCTTTTTCTAAGTTTCACTGTACTTAAAAAATGTCTCTCACAAGCCGATGACACAGATTTTGGGAAACATATTTCTCTCATTTTCAGTATTTTTGCGAAATTCTGTTACACGATATGTCTTTTTAGGTTAATACTTTTTGACAAACTGCTTTTTTTAAATACTTCTCCTGCTTGAGGCTTTTCGTGCAATACTCTTGCACTAGTTGACTTTCCTTGAGTTTGTGTTTTTGAAGATTCCTTCTAAATTAAATTTTTTTTCTTCTTGCAGATTTGAGTTTACAGTCGGAGCGTTCACCTAATGGCGACTCTCTTCCAAATGTTCCTCATGGCAGACATTCTGTACACTGTACTTCAGAATTTATTTAATGTTTTGACATTAGCTAAAGGTTGATTTGTTTTTTCTTTCATGAAGAATAATTACTTGACAAAAATTTTTAATTCGGATAATCCGTTTCTAGGACATCTTAAAAAATGTTCAACCTTCTTTTGAACTTCCGAAAAATTAAACTCAATACTGCTCTTGGCATCAGATGTTCAATTGTAGAACATAAGAAGAACACTTAGATTTTATTCATTTCTAAATCTTTTACAGTTATTCAATATAAGACGATCAATCACATTGTTCATTGTTTATGAATTTACATAGTTCTAAAACATGAAGCGATCACTTACATTGTCATTTGTTTATATATTTTTTGTTTATGAATTTCATATAGTTCTAAAAGATAAGACGATCACTCACCTCGACATTTGGTTCTGAATTTAATGTAGTTGTACAAAATTAGATGAATAATCACATTGTTAACACATTTCAAAGAGTTGGGTTTGCAGTTGGAGCGTTCACCTAATGGCGACTCCCTTCCAAATGTTCCTCATGGCAGACATTCTGATTCTTTGAACTTCACTCTTTCTCTTGCTATACCTCATTCAGTTTCTCCGGTCAGGTCTCCTTCTCCTGCCGAATCTTCTCTTCGTGCCAGGACCAGGTCTCCTCTCGCTGAATCTTCTCTCCGTGCCAGTTCTGGGTCTCCGCCTGCTATTCCTTCTTCTTCGCGCATAAATGGACTTAGAATTAAAGATCTTAGATCTGTTCGGTTTATTCCTCACGCGAATCCGTACCGGCGATTTGAAATTCGTTGATACACTTTTCCTCATGAGGCACCAATTCATGCAAAAGAAAAAAATCAGCTCCTTGAACCAATGCCAACAGGAAGACAAACTGTATTATCAACGTCCGATAGTGAAGTATTTGCAATGGTAGTGGATAGTAACACAGTTCTTCGTGGAATGTTTATATTGAAATATGTTATGTAAAGACGGGTAAGAATAAACATGGACAGTGGCGAAATCAAAGAGATGACCACGAAAAAAATTCAGGAAACTTCTTTAGGTAGAGATCGCCCAATCTTTAGAAATTTTCAGATAATAATGGTAGATGACTTTCTTTTACGTCTTTTCTTTCTTTTTTACTTCTTTTACGTTAATAATAAACTATTATATTAAAGTGACCGCAAAATTTCACCTTAAAAATTCCCTGAATTTTCCCTGATTTTGTAATGATCAATTTTTTCATTTGCCTAATTATTCATATTCAATAATCAGCATTTGAGTCCTCTAAAAATCTTTTATTATTACAATAAAATAATTCTACGTTAAAGTATGTGTCTTTATTTTAACCCTAAAAATGACTTTCTAACAAAATCGTTTAATTAAAAATAATAAAATTTCAGTGAAATGTGTAGATTTTGAAGCACATAATTAAATTTCAGCATAATATTTAGATTTTGAATCAAATAGTAGAATTTTCAGAAACAAAAATCAATTTTTAATGAAAAACTTGCACTTACAACCAAACAGTTGAAATTTGAAGAAATAAACACTTGACATTTTAACAAAAAATTATAATTTTCAACGAAATTCTCTAATGCATAATAAAAAAAAATTGAATGTAAACAAAAACCAGTTGCATTTTTAACCAAATAATTAAATTTCCAGACCAAAAAGAAGGATTTTTTAGAAGTGAGTGTACTCTTTCACCTGAAAATTTATGTTTGTGAGGAAAAGATTAATTGTCAATGAATTTTCAATTAAGCAGGCTAATTTTATACCGAAAAAGACGAATTTTCAATAAAGTACATTAATTGTCTAAAAATTAGTTAAATTTTCAACTCCAAAATAAAAGTTCTAAATAAAAAGGAATAAGTTAAATATTTAGTAAAGTTATGTTATATAGTAATTACAAATAAAAAAGTGTTAAATTAATAATGAAGTGAGACATGTGATCTGAGAAGTAAACGTCAGTTTTCTTCTGTGTCAATAATATTATCGAATGGCTGCTGAGTGACAAATACTATAAAATGGTAATAATATTCTGCGATTTTAGTGGGCGATTTGAGTGAAAAGGTGAACCCGAATATAACCTCGAAATTATGACAGATCAGCCCGGCATGTTTATTATACTTTCGATTAAATATTTTTTACCAAAGAAATGTTTTGTGGTTTTGTATATTTTTTACTGACAGTCTCGGCAGTAATAATTTAAACAATAATTACTTAATGATTTCCATTGTTTTTTTTCACAGATCGATCATAGATGAAATACACATCAGAAAATGCAGATGGATTTTGTGAATTTCAGCTGGTTCATTTCAATGAACATTATTGGAAAACCCTTATCTCTAGACCTTATATCAAGACTGGGGATTGAGCAGCCTAAAGTTAATTCTAATTCAATCTGATGGTATAGGTATATCAAAATAATATCTCAAGGTAATTTATCTTGTCTGAATTTTAATTAATAAACTATTCAGGGATTTTCTAATTTTAGAAAACGTTTTCTCTGGAACTCATCCTGAAATTTGGTTTTATCAAACGATAAAATAAATTAGAGACTCGTTGGTGATAGAATTGTATCAGAAATTAATCTAGACGAAATATTTTAGTCCAGAATTGTTATTCCAATTTTTTTAGAAACTATTCTATTTTTGAAAAATGCTATCTCTGGATCTGATTTCCAAACTGGCATTCAATCAGCCTCGAAAATTAATTCTAATTCATTTTGATGATACAGCTTTGTCAAAAAGATATCTTGAAGAAATTTAACTTGCCTGAATTTTAATTAATAAAATATTTAGGGATTTTTTTTATATTTTAGCAAATGTTTTCTCTGGACCTCATCCTAAAATTTGGTTTAGTCAACCAATAAAATAAATTCGTTAGTGAGAGAATTGTATCAGAAATAAATGTAGACAAGATAATTTAGGCTAGAATTGTTATTCCAATTTTTTTATAACTTATTCTATTTTCGAAAAATGCTATCTTCGGATCTGATTTCCAAACTTTCATTCAATCAGCCTCGAAAATTCATTTTAATTTATTTTGACGGCATAGGTTTATCAAAAAGATATCTCGAAGAAATTTAATTTGCCTGAATTTTAATTAATAAATTATTCAGGGATTTTTTTGTATTTTAGAAAATGTTTTCTCTGGACCTCATCATAAAATCATAAACTCATCATAAAATTTGGTTTAGACAACCAATAAAATAAATGAGAGACTCGTTTGTGATAGAATTGTATCAGAAATAAATCTAGGCAAGATAATTTAGGCTAGAGTTGTTATTCCATTTTTTTTTTAGAAATTATTCTATTTTCGAAATTCCTATCTCTGGATCGGATTTCCAAAGGGGCATTCAATCAGGCTCGAAAATTAATTTTAATTCATTTTGATGGTATAGTTTTATCAAAAATATATCTCGAAGAAATTTAACTTGCCTGAATTAAAATTAATGAAATATTTAGGGATTGTGAAATAAGATTTACGGAATTGGTGTCTTCATTTCTAAGGGCATAATCTGAGCTTAAACGATAACTCAATGAAATACATTAAAATAACATTTCGAGTAAATTTCAAGTACACTAAAAGATTTGTATTTTCGGACAAGATACCAATAATGTATGAATTCAATATTTAGAAATGATAAAATGCATCATTATAGCAAAACTTATGAAAAAATTGGAATAAAAATTCTGGTACAAAATATCGCTTCTGCATTTATTTCTGCTACACTAACAAGTCTCTAATTTATTTTATTGGTTGGTCAAACAAAATTTTAGGATGAGGTCCAGAGAAAACATTTTCTAAAATACAAAAAAATCCCTAAATATTTTATTAATTAAAATTCAGGCAAGTTGAATTTCTCCGAGATATATTTTTGATAAACCTTTACCATCAAAATGAATTAGAATTAATTTTCGAGGCTGATTGAATGCCAGTTTAGAAATCAGATCCAGAGATAGCAATTTCGAAAATAGAATGATTTCTAAAACATGAAATAACAATTTTAGCCTAAAATATCTTGTCTAGATTTATTTTTGATACAATTCGATCACCAACGAGTCTCTTATTTGATTTATTGGTTGATCAAACGAAATTGTAGGATGAGATCTAGAGAAAACATTTTGTAAAATACAAAAAAATCCCTAAATATTTTATTAATTAAAATTCAGACAAGATAAGTTACCTCGAGATATTTTTTTGATACACCTATACCATCAGATTGAATTAGAATTAATTTTAGGCTGCTCAAACCCCAGTCTTGGTATAAGGTCTAGAGATAATGGTTTTTCAATTATGTTCATTGAAATGAACCAGCTGAAATGCACAAAATCTATCTGCATTTCCTGATGTGTATTTCATCTATGATCGATCTGTGAAAAAAAACAATAGAAATCAGTTATTAATTTCAGGAATAAAGTGTTACTTATTAAAAGAATTAATAAGTCATGTTTGTTAAATTATTATTAAGTAATTATTGGTTCAATTATTACTGCCGTAACATAACCTATATTTTTTTGACACTTGTATCCATTTGAAGTTTCGAACGCAACCATGGAAACTATGATAAACTTGATCCGAAGATGCACGGACTTGATCGAATGGTCGATCCGAATGCAACTTTAAAAACGCGAAATATGAAAATACCCCTGTACAATGGCTTCTTCCCTGTTCTTGTGCAATTCTGGTAGCATCAAGTTCGCCATGTATGTAAGCCCCAGCGTGTCCACCCTGCGTGTGTGTGTATATATATAAATACAAAGAAAATATATTAACAACAAAAATATTATATTAAATTTTCTTATTTTGATTTATAGAAAGGTAATTAGAAACACAATCCCTGTTCCAAGTCAGAAAGCATAAGATTTTGAAAAAATTTAAAAATGGTGTTTTTCTTTGCAAATAAAAATTTTCTAAAATTTGTAACTTTCCTCTTCAACATTTTAGAAGAAGGAGTTGCTAGATTTCTGAATTATAATAGAAAATGTTCTAAATATAAATAATATTGACTTGAAACAGGGAATTTTTGGAAATAAATGAAATTGTTTCTTGGAGCAGAAGATTCTTGTAAAAAGTTATCATTTAGACTTCAGAAGAGGGAATTTGTCGTTAAAAATTAATATTGAATTAACTTATTATTCTGATTTACAATAAGGGAATTTAAAAAATCCTCGCTCAAATTTAGAATTCTTATTATTATACAAAATTCTGTGTTTCAAATCTGAATAATAGCTGGTATGACCAAAATTATCTGATGATTCTAGTCGTAATTCTAATTCTTTTCCGAAATTCCCTGTTTCAATAAAAAAATCTTTGATGATTTTTAAAACTGTTTAGAATCTTTTAAAATCGTTAAATATAATGCAAATCTTTTAAACTTCTTAAAACTGACCTCAAAAAATAAAAATTTGATATTTAGAAAACCAGCAAATGACGAGAAATTTAATATCATTCATCAGGTAGACTCCCTGAATAATTTTTAGGTATCAATTCATTTATGTTTTCAAGTGTACAAAAAAAACTAAAATCAACTAACTTTCAAGAGATCCTCGTTTGAGAGTCCATATTGTGTGAATATATTTGGTGTAATTATTTCACCAATATTTGATTGAAGATTTTTTCCAGGTGACTCTTTTATACATTCTTTAACTATAATTTGTTAAAAATATAAACAAATTTTGCAAGAATATTTTATAATGGAAAATTAAATAATCCATACCTGAATCGGGATTTGTTTGAATATTGCCTATAGTGTCATTATAAGTGGTTAAATAGTAATTAGATTCCAATACTGTAGATAAAAAATAAATAATAAGGTCAAATTTTAAATTAAAATATCAGGGTCGTCGAAAAATTAATTTAAAAAAATAGTTCCCTTAGAAATTGTTCCTTATGGTGTCAAAATTTTTCCTAAATTACATTTTTTTGTTTTTAAGATTTTGATTCAGATGTTTTAATTTATAATTTATTGTCTGATTTATTAAAATGCTTTATAAGTTTACCTTCTAATTTTGGAATTTCTGGAAAATCGCATTTCCAGTTTAATAAATTGATTGCTTCCTTGTAATTTACTCGGTCATTTTCAGAAATTTTTAACATCTTTAACAATTCACAAAAAAATTGTCTTTTCGGAAATACCCTAAATTTTGTTAGTACAGCAAAAAGTTCATTAATATTCACTAAACTTAAATTTTCCTATAAAAAAAATTAATCAAATTATACAAAATTTGTAGTATTTTTTTAATAAGCAAAAATTTTAATAAAAATTTCCTACTTTATCCAAGTTATTTAATTCCTGTTCAACATGAGAAAATAAAATTCTTCGTTTCTTCAAAATATTTCGTAATTTGTTTACGTCTTCGAGGTACTTTGTAACTATGGACAATTGTGGATTGATTGGAAGACATTCCTTTAAAGTTTCTGAAACGCCCAAGTGTTTCTTATCACTTCTTTCTCCAAAGGTACAATTTATTAAGAGACTTGCAACCTTGGCATTTCTGTCAAATTAAATTAATTGTAAATTTAAATTATTTAACTTTATTCTGCAATAAATCAAATCAAGAGAGCATGCGTCTTTAACAAAAATTTAAAGATTCGATTTAAGTACAGAGCAAAAATCTAATGAAATCCCGTAAAACTATTTGGAATCTATAATATTCTTCAAAGCCCTTAAAAAATGATTGAATCTTTGAAAACCTCTAAAATGCCGTGTAACCCATAATATCAGATTAAGCCTTTTAAAATCATTTGAAAAATATTGAAATCCTCTGAAATCCTTTTATTGCTTTTACTTTTGAGATATCTATTAGGAATTCTGAGATATTCTACAAAACTGAAAAAACTGCAAAAAATGTACTCAAGTTTCAATGCACTGTACTTCATAACGTACGAGGGTGGATTGATAAGTTTCCGGCCTGACCAAGAAAAACAACGTTTTTAAGAATTTTTTTTTTTTATTTCTCAACATAATCTCCTCCAAGGCT
>NC_046665.1:113117027-113131799 GCF_010883055.1 Belonocnema kinseyi | reverse complement strand
TACAAGCTATCTAAGGATGGTACTATAGAACGCCACCTCAAAGTAGGCCTAGTGGCGCCATCTCTTGGTCAGGCCGGAAACTTATCAATCCACCCTCGTATTTAATGTTTTGACATGAGCTACGGGTTGATTTTTTTTTTCTTTCATGAAGAATAATTACTTGAAAAAAATTTTTAATTCGGATAATCTGTTTCTAGGATATCATAAAAAATGTTCAACCTTCTTTTGAACTTCCGAAAAATTGTACTCAATATTGCTCTTGGCACCAGATGTTCAAATGCAGAACATAAGAAGAACACTTAGATTTTATTAATTTCTTAATTTTTACAGTTATTGAATATCAGACGATCAATCACATTGTTCATTGTTTATGAGTTTATATAGTTCTAAAACAGAAAGCGATCACTTACATTGTCATTTGTTTATATATATATTTTTTATGAATTTCATATAGTTCTAAAAGATAAGACGATCACTCACCTTAACATTTGTTTCTGAATTTAATGTAGTTGTACAAAATTAGATGAATAATCACATTGCTAATACATTTCAAAGACATAAAGCGATCAATCAAATTTTTATTTGTTTCTGATTATCATGCAGTTCTAAATCATAAGACGATCCCTGAAATTTCATTTATATCTGAATTGCATACAGTTCTAATAACATAAGGCATGCAACTGTATGGATTTAAGAAAGAAATGGCAATGTGAGTGATCGTCTGATGTGTTTTGACTGTATGAAATCTATGAATAAGAAACAAAGCGATTGATTATTTCATGTTTCATAACTGTATGAAATTCAGAAACGAATGAAATTCGAGTGATCGTCTTGCGTTTTATAATTGCATACAATTCTAAAATAAATGACAATGTGATTGATCGCATTATGTTTTAGAACTGCATGACATTCATAAATGAGCAATGATATTGATTAATCGTCTTATATTTCCGAATTTTATAAAATTTATTAATAAGTATCAATGTGATTTATAAAATTGTGTCTTACAACTGCATGAAATTTAGAAAAAAATTATAATGTGATTGATTTCCTTATTTTCAGAAATCTATGAAATTGAATAACAAGTAAGAAACTTAATTAATCATTTTATGTTTTAGAACTACATGGAAATTTTAACTTATTGATAATGTGATTGATCGTCTTATGTTTTAAGACTGCATAGAATTCAGAAAAAAATTAAATATAAGTTGTCTTATGTTTTAGATCAGCATGAAATAAAACAAAAATGACAATGTGGTTGATCACATTATATTTCAGTACCGTAAGAAATTAATAAATAAGTAACAACTAGCTTATGGTTTGAAATTGCGTAAAATTGAGAAACAAATGACAATTTGAGTGATCGTCTTATGTTTGAGAACTGTACGAAATTCAGAAAAAAATGATGTGATTATTCTTCTTATGTTTCACGACTATATGAAATTCAGAAATAAAAAAATGTGACTGATCATCCTACATTCCAAAATTGAACATCTGATGCCAAGGGCAGCATTAAATACAAGTTTTCGGAAATTCAAATAAAAATTCTAAACCAAACGATATTGTGATAGATCGCCTTATCTTTTAGAACTGTATGAAATTCACAACAAAGTAACAAACTTAATTGGTAGTCTTATATTTTACAACTGCATGGAATTCAGGAACAAATGACAAGCGGATCAATCTCCTTATATTTCAGAACTGTACGAAATTCATAAACAAGTAATAATCAGATATGTTTTTTAACTGCATTAAATTCAAGAACAAATGGCAATTTAAGTAACAATGCAATTTATCATTTTATGTTCCACGACTGTATAGGGTTCAGAAACAAATGAAATGTGACTGATCCCCTTATGTTTAAGAACTGTATGAAATTCATAAACAGTAATAATGTGATTGATCATCTCATGTTTTACGACTGTATAGAATTAAAAGACAAATAAAATGTGATTGATCATCTGATACTTTACAACTGCATGGAATTTAGAAACAAATGATGATGGTATCGATCAGCGTATATTTATAAATTTTGTGAAATTCATAAAGAATTAACAATGCGATTGATCGCATTGTGTTTTAGAACTGAATGAAATTTAGAAAAAAAATGGTATTGTGATTGATCGGCTTATTTTTCAGAAATGTATGAAATTTATAAACGAGTAACAAACTTAATTGATCGTTTTATATTTCAGAACTGCATGAAATTTTAGAACAAATTGTGTGATTGATCGCTTTATATTTTAGAACTGTATGCGATTCATAAACAAATAATAAACTCAATCAATTGCCTTATATTTTAGAACTGTATGAAATTAAGAAAAAAAATTGATATATGTGACTCCCTGATGTTTTAGAACTGCGTGAAAATCTAGAACTAATAATGCGATTGATTGCCTTATATTTTAGAACTTTATGATATTCGTAAACAAGTAACAATGCGATTGATCATCTTATGTTTCACAACTATATATTATTCAGAAATAAATGAAAATGGGTGATTATCTTATGTTTTACATATGCAGGGAATTCAGAAACAAATAACAATAGAATTGATCACCTTATATTTAAGAATTTTATGAAATTTATAAACAAGTAACAATGTGATTGATCGTATTTTGGTTTAAAACTGAATGAAATTCAGAAAAAAATGAATTGTGATTGATCGCCTTATTTTTCAGAAACGAATGAAATTCCTAAACAAGTAACATAATTAACAGATCCTCTTAGGTTTAAGAACTGCATCAAATTCTAAAGCAAAAGATAATGTGAATGATTGCCTTATGTTTAGGAATTGTTTGAAATTCATAATCAAGTAACAAACTTAATTTATCGTCTCATGTTTTAGAATTGCATGGAATTTAAAAATACATGATAATGTGATTGATCGTCTTATATTTTAGAAATACATAAAAATTTAAAATAAATGATAATATGATTGATTGCCTTATGTTGTAGAACTGTATGAAATTCCTAAACAGGATACAAACTTAATTGATCATTTTATATTTTAGGAATTTATGAAATTCAGAACAAAATTAAATAAATGTGATCTTTCGATGTTTTAGAACTGCATAAAATTCTAAAACAAATGATGTGATTTATCGCCTTAAGATTTAGATCTATAGTAAATTCATAAACAAGTAAAAAACTTAATTTATAGTCTTATGTCTTAGAACTAAATGGAATTTTCAAATAAATAATAATGTGATTGATCGTCTTATGTTTTAGTACTGTACAAAATTTATTAACCAGTAAAAAACTTAACTGATCGTCTTACATTTTAGAACTGCATGATATTTGGAAATAAAAATAAATATAAGTGATTGCCTGACGTTTTAGAACTTAATTTATCTTAATTGATCGTATTATTTTAGAACTGCATGGAATTTTAAAATAAATTATAATGTGATTGATCGTCTTATGTTTTAGGACTGCATGAAACTCTGAAAAAAATTATACATAAATGATCGTCTTATATTTTAGAACTGTATACGATTAAGAAAAAAAAATGATATTGTGATTAATCGTCTTATGTTTTACGACTGTGTGGAATTTAGAAACGAAAAAAATTTTACTGATCATTCTATCTTTCACAATTGAACATCTGATGCGAAAAGTTGCATTAAATACAAGTTTTGGGAAGTTAGAAACGTTTTTCTTTTTTTTAAGATATCTGAGGAACAATTGATTGGAATTTAAATATTCTTCCAGATTATAATTATACTCCGTGAAAAATAAACAAATCAAACTATATTCCATGTTGAAATGTTTATTGTATCCTGAATTAGAGTGCATCGAATCTTAAGTTTGAAACATTATTAATTTGCAATATTTTTATTGCAACTTAAAATAATTTACGCGTATAAAATAAAATCTTTAAAATTATATCATTTCAAGCAGATTTAAGTCAGAAACATTCTTTTTCAACTGAACAATTTTAAGATAAGAAGTTATATTATTTTCATTTTAAGTGGTTTCAAGTTAATAGTTGTTCAATTATTATTCATTAAATTCTTTAAATCAAAAGTAAATTCTTTGAAATTCCTTAAAATCACTTGAATCCCTTAAAATTTTTGAAATTTTGAAATTATTCATAATATTTTAAAATATCCTAAAATATTAAAAATCTCTTGCAAAAAATCTTGTTTCGACTTCCGCAAATAACATTAATTTACTTGATTTCTCCGACTCGAGGTTGTGCATAATTATAAAAATCTGCTTGAAGGCAACTGACTTTCGACACCGGATCTGTATTAATCCAGTGCATTAATTTTTTGATTCGTTTTCCTTCCCAACTTCCGCCAGTTGGTTTCCCAAATCGATTAAACTTATTGAAAGGAATCTCGTATCTTTGAAAATAAAAACTTATATCAATAAATTGTTCCATCTTGATTACTAATTTTTTTTTTAATTTTACTGCGGCTAGATTAAGATTATTATTCTTTTTTTACTTTAGGCCCTGAAATACTTACGCTCGGTTAATTTGTTCAGAAGGATAATAATCTTTATGACTTTTAAGATACATTCTGTGTTCGGCCGAATCTTTTTCAGTATCAAAGTTGAGATCAACAATTGGGTTTATAGCTTCCGCTACAGTTCCATCTGATAAATTAACAATTTCGTTTAAATTTAACGAATTTTATTTTTGTTTAAAAATTGTGAATAACGGCGAAGGGAAAAATAAAAATTTCAGGAAACTAAAGACCATGGTGTCCCGGAAGTTAAATCCGCAAACTTATTTTTTTTAGAAAAATAAAAGTTTTGCTAATGCTAAATGTGTGCTGATTTTTGTAGCAAACGCTTTTTTGAATAATCGAAAATAATTGCGAGCACAATTTTTGAAAAACTTTTTCTTTTCTAGATCTATAACTTTTGTTACTAGCGCAAAACAAAATGTTGTGCCAATTAAAAAAATGACTTTATTGAAATTTTAGGTAGAAATGTTAAAAATTTTTTGTTAAATAGAATTTTTTCTAAGCTAAAAAACCAAAAAAACTCAAAATAATTAGATTTATTAGCACTGAAAAGTTTCCTTGTGATATTACGAACAAGTTAAGTTTTTTTTTAATTTCTTACAATTCGACGAATCAATTTCAAATACTGGAATTTTTTATTTTTCAAATTATTTGAGTATCGAAGAAATTATTTTCGTTATTTGTTTATTCTCTTTTTTAATAAACTAAGGAAAAAATTTATTTCTAAGTTTTCAACAAAATTTTTTCTACTTTTTACGGTTCCTGAAATATAAACTGTTTTTAAATAAAATCCGTAAAAATCCGATCACACAGAAACCGTAAAAAAATATCACAATTTTTAAAGATTTTTTTTGGGTTAAAGTTTATTGAAGAAAATAATAAAAAAGAAAATGACGGAAAAAGGTGAAAAAAGAATTGTTTCTTCGGAATATAATATTTCGAACTTTTCTGATTTATAATTGCTCCTTTTAAATAAACAATTAATATTGCTTGCAAATTCAAAGGGTTAAAAATGGAATATTTCAGATTAAACAAATAAAGCTTCTAAATTAAAAAAGTTTAAATTCAACTTTTAAATCTATAATATATTAAATTTTTAACAAATTTTTAAGAAGTAAACTGAAAAGTAAACTTTATGAAGTAGAGTCAAAGTTTGAAAACAGGACAAAAAAGGATAATAAAGCATTACCTCTATTAATTTCAAATTCAAAGTTTAAAAAATATTTATTTTATTAATTGTTTATATTTTTTCAATAAACTAAGGAAACATGTACTTATTTTTAAGTTTAAAATAATATTTTTTTCTATTTTTACGGATCCATAAAAACTCGTTTAGACAAGTTCCGTAAAAAATAGAAAAACGAATTAAAATTTTTTCTGAGGTACAGTTTATGGAACTGTCAAAAGTTAAATTTTGTTGAAGAAAATAGTAAAATAGAACAAAAAAAAGTGAGAAAATTTTTTACCCCCGAAATAAAACATTCAAAACCAGGACGAAATTGCACTTTTGGTCGTTTGTACCTAAAATTTGGCATACGTGTTTCTTTAGTTTATTTAAAAGAATATAACAATTAATAAAATCGACATTTTTTTTAACTTATAGTTTCAAATAACCAGAGGTTATGCTTTTTATTAAATCCCTTTTCGTCCTGTTTGAAAACTTTTAATCCACTTTTTAAAGTTTACTGCTTAAAAACTGTTAAAAATTAAATAAATTATAGCTTTAAAAGTTAAGTTTAAACTTTTTCAATTTAAAAGATTTATTATTTATATCTAAAATATTCTATTTTTAACCCTTTCAATTCGAAAGCAGCATTTGGTTGTTTATTTTAAATGAGCAATTATAAATAAATAATTCCAAATATTATATTTTGGAGAAAAAATTATTTTCTCACTTTTATCCGTTATTGATTTTATATTATTTTATTCGATTAACATTAATCAAAAAAAGAAAACTTAAAAAAAATTTTTTTTTACGGATCCTGTGTAATTGGATTTTCACGGATTTTGTTTAAAAACGATTCATATTTTAGGATCCATGAAAAATAGAAAAAAATTTCTAAAGTTTTATTTTTTTGGTTAATGTAATTCGAAGAAAATCATGAAAAAGCAATAACGGTAAAAAGTGAGAAAATAATTTTTTCTCCACAATATAATATTTGGAATTTTTTATTTATAATTGCTCATTTAAAATAAACAACCAAAAACAGGACGAAATTGAACTTTTGTTCATTTGTACCTAAAAGTTGCAATCAATATTTTTAAAAGTTTATTTATTCTTCATTCTCTTTTTAATAAACTAAGAAAACAAATACTTATTTTAAAGTTTTAAGCAACAATTTTTTCTATTTTTTACGGATTCTGAAACACAAGCTAATTTTACACAAGGCTCGTAAAAATCCATTCACATAGGATTCGGCGTAAATAAAAAGAACAAAATTGTTTGGGATTAAAGTTTATGAAGGAAAATAATATAATAAAAACAGCGGAAAGAGGTAGGAAAATAATTATCTCTTCGAAATATAGTATTTAAAAATAGGATGAAATTGCACTTTTTATTTACCTAATTAAATTAAATTAAAATATAAAAAATAATTAATTTAAATGAATTAAAAATTAATTTAATTTTAATTTTGTTATTTGCAGATCATAATCAAAATTCGCTGAAGAAATGTATTTTTTATGCTCTTTTTAATAAACTGAGGAAGCACGTACTCATTTTTGAGTTTTAGGCGAAATTTTTTTTCTATTTTTGACGGATTCTGAAACATGAGGGCATTTTTAAGAAAAATCTGTGAAAATCCGTTTACACATGATACGTACATAATAGAAAAAATCTATTTTTTAGGTTAATTTTATGGAAGTTACCTTTTGGAAATTTTTTTTTTTTAAATATTGCAAAAGTTTTGAAAGACGGACGAAATTTCACTTTTATTTATTTGTAACTAATGTTGCCAAAAAACTAGTTTATAAATTATTTTAATGCTTTTTTTAATAGACTAAAGAAACATGTACATATTTGCAAGTTTCCAAGTACAATTTTTTAAATTTTGTACGGATCCTGAAACACGAGCAATTTTTACACAAGATCCGTAAAAGTCCATTTAAATAGGATCCGCAAAAAATTGTAAACGAAAAAATTCCAAAATTTTTTTTAGGTCAAGTTTATCGAATTGAATAACTAGACGTAAAAAAGAACGAAATTGAGCTTTTGTTAATTTGTACCTGAAGTCACAAAAAAATGTTTATTTTATTTGTTAAGTTCTTTAAATAAAGCTATAACAATAATAATAACAATTGTTATTAAAGAAGCAACAGCTTCAAACCAAAATTTTAAAATATCTTTTAAGTATCCTGTGTAAATAAATTTGTATGGATCTTGTGTAAAAATGGCTCATGTGTAAGAATCTATAAAAAAAGAATAAAGAATTTTGTTTGAAACTTAAAAATATATACACACGAACTTTGAATTTAGGAAACTTGATTTAGGCGTTCCGAGAATTGATGCCACGCGGTGGTTTCGGATGAGAGAATGCGACGTACGCAGTCATGTGTGAAAAAATAGTAGTGTAGCGATAAAGCGCTGAACCCTAATAGCCTGACTAACATAAACAAATTATTTAGAAATTTTCGATTCAATTCTCCAAGGATCAGATATTCTTTTCAAATTTAGAAAAAAAATTGTTCGTAACACCACAAAGAAACTTTTCAGTGCAATTACCAACGAATCTGGACGTGAATTCATCTTAGCGCTAATTTATTTGACGCTTACTATACAAATTTAAATTACTATACCAGGTTTACGTATTTGTCCAAATGTCATGTTTTGAGGGTCGATTTCTGCCGGAAGGTTAGGCACTGGATAACGAGTTCTGCCGACTTCGTTGTTGCAATGGCCATTAATGTTCGTGTTTTTTAATTCCGCCATTAATAATTGAAATGGGGTACTTTCTTTTGAACGTAAACAATCTTTAACCTGGATTGTAAATACTATAATTTATACGGTGAATCAAAATAACTCATTAATTAATTAGTCAATTAATTACAAAGTTATTTAAGGATTTAAATACAGTGAAACCCTTCAATAGCTCTCCCATCTATAGCCCTTCCGAGAATTTACGCCACGCCGCAGGTAGGTGTAACAGGCGCTGCGCGCGGTCTGCTCAGGTGAGAACTCAGGTGTGAACAAACAAAAGCGGTTCGGGCTAAAATGAGTTAGTTCTCACCCGTCGTCAGCCCCGAAATCGGCGCTATAGAAGGGTTTCACTGTACTTACACTGCCCTTATCTTTTGAAATTCCTTTGGCAGTTTCAAGTTTCCTTAGAGCTTTTTCAGAATCTTTATTTATTTTTAAGGTAGGTTTTAAAGTATCCCTTGGCGTCTTCTTCTTTATCGATTTAGAATATAAATAATTAATTTAATCATACATATTAAGGCGTAGCGTAAAAAACAAATTTCAGAAAATGAAAGGCTATGATGTTAGATTTTTCATTTTTGCATGGGAAATAAATGTGTAAAATTGCTTCCTCATAAAAAAAAATTCTGATCGTTTTTTTCAAAATTCAGGGGAAAACCCAAAAACATCTTTTCTTGATTAAAATAAAAATTATTGGTTATATTGGCTAGAGATCCTCCAGGTAGAGTTTTGTCACAACATCCTACTACTTTGATTGGCTACGATTAAACCGGAACTAGAAGTGATGAAAAGCGCGCGATTTTCAAACAAAATTGTACAATAAATTTACAATTTTGAAGAATAAAATGAGGAATAATATAACATGGAATATAAAAAAATGAAAAATGTATGAAATAAATAAAAATAAAAATATTTAGAAAAAAAAAATTATTCGATTGTGTTTTTAAGAGTTACATTTCTTAGTGAAAATTGCAGGTTGAAAATTCATCTTTTTGGCATACAATTAATTTCTTTGGTTGAAAACTGAATTATTTTGTTAAAAATTTATTTACTTTTTGGTTAAAAATTAGTTTATGCAATTAAAATTTTAATGGTTTCATTTTTAGTTCAAAATTGACCTTTTTAGCTAAAGATTAATGTATTTTGTTGGAATTAGTGTTTTTTGGCAGAAAATTAATCTTGTTGGGTATAATATATTTTTTTAAACTTGTTCTTCGTTTAATTGAAAATTCATTTTTTAAATGTCCATTCAATTATTCGACATTTGGTTAAAAAGTAATATTTTATAGTTGAAAATTCTACTATTTGGTTAAAAAATGATGTATTTTGTCAACAGTTAATTTTTCTGGTAGAAAATTATCTATGCTCGTGGTTGAAAATTCATTTTCTCGGGTGAAGAATCCATAATTTTTTTAATAATGTATTTCTCTGCTTGCAAATTAATTTATTTTGTTGAAAATTCTTCTTGTTTCTTAAAAATATATTTTCAACTGAATGTTTAACTATTTCCTGTTCGATTTAAAATTCACTTTTTGAAAATTTAACTATTTTGTTGAAAATTTATATGCACAATTAGCTTAAAATGCTTCTTTTTTGGTGAAACATTAATTTTCTTGAATAAAAATGTATTTCATTAGTTGAAAATTAAACTATTTCATCGAAAATTCATTTTTTAGATAAAACATTTTTTGTTTGTTAAAAACTGAACTGTTTTGTTGAAAACGCTTCGTTTGTTGGTTCAAAATAATTCGTACGACTAAAAATTAACACGTTCAATTTTTAGTTGAATAGTAATCTTTTTTTAGATTAATATTTAACTATTTGTTTAAAAATGCATGTATTTTGTAGGAAATTATTGTTTAAAAATTTATCTTTTTGGTTTAAAAATTCGTCCTTTCTTGGTAGAAAATTAATCTTCCTAATCTATTTCTTTGGTTGAAAATTTAATTATTTTGTTAAAACTTCGTTTTTTCTGCTAAAAATTTTGTTTATAAACTGAAAATTCAACTATTTGATTTTTTGTTTGAAAACCATCTTTTTTTAGTTTAAAATTTAACTATTTGAATTCAAGTTAATTTTTTTTGTCAACAATCAATTTTTTTGCAGAAAATTAATCTTCGTAGATGAAAATTCATCGTGTTGGTTGAAAATTCTTTTTTTTTTTTTAGTAAATTAATCTTCTTGGATAAAAATTTATCATTTTAGTTAGAAATTCATCTTTTTAGTTAAAAATTAATTTTTTCAGTGAAAGATTGATCATTTTCATTAAAAATGTATTTCTGTGACTAAAAAATTTATTTATTTTATTGAAAATTTTCTTTTTCATAGAAAAATAATCTTCTCAGTTGAAAATTTATCCATATGGTTAGAAATCTAACCATCTGGATAAAAATTCATTTTTTGTGGACAAAATTCATAATTTTCGTTCAAATTCATCTTTTTGGTCGAAAATTTATCTTCTTAGTTGATAAATCAACTATTGGCTTAAAATTAATCATCTTCCTTGAAGCTATATCATTTTAGTAAAATTTTTTTTCTAATTTATATTTTTGATTTTAAAATTAAATTATTTCGTTAAAAATTCGTCATTGTCTAAAAATTAATTTTTCACAGGAAATTGACTATTTTGCCTTTGATTTAAAATATAAAACTTACCTTTTAGTTGGAAATTCGACTTTCTTGGTGGGAAATTAATCTTTTTGGTTAAAGATTTATTATTTGAGTAGATAATTAATTTTGTTACGTTAAAAATTAAGTTTCTTAACTAAAAATTTAAATATTCCATTTTTGGTTGAAAAATTATCTTTTTCAGTTAAAAATTCATGTATTTTGTTAGAAAGTCGTCTCTTTTGGTTGTAAATTCAAGTATCTTCATGCAAAATTTACTTCTAATCTGAAACTCATATTTTGATGTTAAGAAATCAAACTGAATTTTTTCAGAATACAAATTTAACTATTTGGATTTTAATTTGCCTGTTTAATACAAAAATGCATTCATTTTCGTATTTTTTATTATTAAATTAATTTTTTTCAATCAAAAAATGGTCTTTTTTGGTTGTAAAATAATCTGGGTTGAAAATTAATTTTATTATTTAAAAATTAATTTCTTACGAGAAAAATGTAACAATCTTTAAAGTATATAGTTAAAAAGATTTAAACAGGTTTCCAAAATTGTCGAAAAAATAATCTGAAAGATTTTCAGGTTTTTTAAAAAATTTTTGCAGGTTTTACTACAAATTTTAGGAAAAATTCGAATAATTTTGAAAGATATTTAAGAGTTTTGGAAGAATTTCAGAAATAATTAAAATTTTGAAAAGATTTCAAATAATTAAAAATAAAATTATACAAGAAAATTTTACTAAGAATCGGATGAAAATTAAAAATGTTTTTTTATATTAGAAAATAGATTTTAGGAAATTTCTCGGAAACAATTTTATGACTTTTTTTTGGAAAATTATTTCTTACAGAATACGTAAAAGAGTTTAAAACAAAAACAAATTTGGAAAAATAAATAAAAATTGAACGATTGTCACTTTATAAAAAATTCTATTAAGTTTAATAATTTGTAACAGCTTAAAATAAAAAGAATTTAACTTCTTATTTAGAAAGGGTTAATTAAAAAAAAATTATTTCTCATGTTTTAATACTTTTCACTGAAAATTGTTTAAAATGATACAAATAAGATTTTTTTCAAATTAGTTGATTCATTTTTCAACTTACAGGATTGTAAAAAATAATTCGTGTAAGTTCAAATTTTTTTATTTTGCAATTTACCGATACTTAATTTAAAATTGGAAAATTGAAAATTATTCTTTATTAAAAAAAAATAATTTGAAGGGTTTATTTAAAAAGATTGTAAAAGATTTCCACAATTGTCAAAAATAATCTGAAAGATTTTGAAGGATTTTTTTTTTTATTTTGCAGAATCCCAAAAATAATAAAAAATTTAAAAGTATTCCATAAAATGTTGAACAGAATTTTGGTTTGTCAAGATTTTGAAATCAAATCTGGAAACTTTTTAAGCATTTTAAAAACCTAAAAAAGAAGAAATAAATTTGACTAAAATTTCTAGAAAAATAAAAAATGTGTTTTTTTTTTTTAGAATAGCCTGTACTTTATTATACATTTTCATGTTTTGAACAGAATTTGCCAGCTTTAGGGATTTTAATTGTTTCGTTTCAATCGTAAAAAATGTTTTCAAACCGATAAATGATTGAAAATTCTTTTTCCTGATTAAAATAGCCAATCTGAAAAATTAAATTTTGAAACCCAAATTAAACAAATTTAAATTTCTCAACTTAATTTTTGTAGATTCTTCATATGGCACAATTTTTTTTAAGATAAAAATATTAATAGTTAAATCATTTTTAATCTATAGAAAATCTGAAAGAAAACCTGGAAAATTTAATGCTTTTTAAATGTGATTTTAAACATTTTTTTTCAAATAAAATAATTTTAAAATTTCACAGAAATCTTAAGTACATTTTTTTAATCTCTTAAAAACTTAAGAAATCATTTAAAAAGATCAAAATATTATATAAAGATCTAAAAAAATGTACATGTTCTTCAAACAGGTTGTGAGTTATTCCAAGTTTTTAATTATTTTTTAATCTCTTCAAAACTTCTTAAAATCTTTTAAACATAATAGAATTTTTTCTAAAATAATAATTTTTTAATTTTTATTTATTCTTCTTAATTTGTGCTTGTTTTAAACTTCTTTTGCTTATCCTTTAAAAAATAATTTTAAAAAATCATTAAAAATTTTGCGAAAAATTTCCTGAAATTAATTTCCTAAGATAAAAAACCATTTTAAATTTTCGTACGTATCTTAATACCATTTTTGTGTATAATTTAATTTTTAATTGTTTAAAAGCTTTTCTACTTTTTAATTATTTTTGAAATTCGTTTTAAAATTCTGAATATCTTTTAAAATGATTCGAATTTTTCCTAACATTTTAAATAAAACCTGAAATTTTTTTGAAGTTAAAGAAAATAGTTCAATGCCACAAAAATATTTCAATATAAATATTTCTATGAATTTTCCACCAAGAAGAATAATCTTCTACCAAAAATAAAGACTTTTTGTTAGACGATTTTTTAACCAAATCATTAAATTTTTATCTCAGAAAATTTTAACCATAAATGAAATCGTTAAATTTTAAGGTTAAAAAGCGACTTTGTAGAAAAAACGACTTTTCAAGAAAATAGTTAAATTTTTAACCAAATTCAGTTTTAGCAAAAAAAATGAGTTTTTATCCAAGAAGATTCATTTTCCATAAAAAACAACGATTTTTCTACAAGGTAGTTAGATTTTTCTCGTAAGAAATTAATTTTGTACTAAGAAAATTAATTTTCAACTCAGATTATTTTCATACCAAAGAAGGCACATGCATTTTTAATTCGAAAAAATTAATTTTGAAATAAAAAAAGAACGAATTTAAAAAAATAGTAACATTTTACATGAGCAAAGATCAATTTTAATTGAACAAATGCCTTTTTAACTAAAAAATACGAATTTTTAACAAAAGAAATGAATTTTCAAAACCAAAAGACGAATATTAAACAAATAAAGTTATATTTTTAACTAAGAAAAATTGCAATTTTTACCAAAATAATCTTAGATTTTACTCTATTTAAAGAATCTCTAGTATTGACAGTTTTTAAATTTTAAACTATGCAAGTCAATTATATTAAAATGAAAGCTTTTACCGTTTAAAATATAGGATACTAAGTAGAAATTATCCTTCGAAAATTTTAAAAACCTTGAAGTTACAGAGCTTTAAGTCAAACTTATATTTATTTAATTTAAAGAGACTATCACAATTAAAAATTTGTCAGTTCTGATTTTTTCATTAAGCCCACCACTATGTAAAATCAAAAATGCTTAGTAATTTTTTAAATACAAATTTGCTGAAAAATATTTTTTGATCGGGTATAAATTTTACACAATTGGTTTTTAGTCAAAAAGATAAAGAATAGTATCCAGGTTGCTTCATTTTCTGAAATTGGTTAGGTTATTAATGACAAATATTAAAAAATCACAAACACATAATAAATAAACTTACATCCGTGGATTCCGAATAAAAATGCTTGGAAGGCATTTTCTCCTTGGAATTTTTATCTTGAAATAAAAATATTTGACAAAGAGATTTAAAAATATAAATCACATTTGGGTTGGTCATAGGTGTCTTATTCAAAAACAAAGGAATCGTATTCCGTAATCATAATATGAGGTTATTAAAAGAAAGTGATGCATAACTTAGTATCTTTTTATAATTAATATTTACAAGGAGATCCTTTTCAAGAAACTTTGATTGATACGCATATTTCAAATATATATATATACTAATAAGAATATTAATAATAGAGATAATATGT
>NC_046665.1:113084457-113116927 GCF_010883055.1 Belonocnema kinseyi | reverse complement strand
AATTTTAAATCTAATTATTGAAAGGCGCATGGCGCCATTTTCGATTAATTCTCGAATCATCTCGAAATAACTCGAAACAATTTCAAATTATTAGAAAGCGCATGGCGCCATTTTTAATAAATTCTCGAAGCCCAATTTTTCCGTGTTGGTGATTGGATGAAGCTGTAATTTTTTTCGTCATTTACAAATATTTATCTTTTTTAGTTAAAATTTCTTCTCTGTGGTTACAAATTGAAATATTTTGATCAAAATTCTTTGTTTTTTACATGATAAAAATGATCCTTCTTGGTTAAGCATTCATGTTTTTGGTTGAAAATTAAACTACCTTATTCAAGATTTATCTACTTCATTGAAAATTTATTAAATTGATGAAAATTCTTATTTTTTCAGTAGAAATTTAATCTTCTTGGTTAAAAATTTAACTAGTTGGTTAAAATTCTATCTATTTTGTTAAAAATTTAACAATTTTGTTTAGAATTAATCTTCTTTGGTTGGAAATTTGACTCTTTTGTTAAAAAATCATTAATTCTTGTTGCAAAAGTAGAATTTTTAACTAAAAATCTATCTATTCATCATTTAAGTTGAAAATTTATCTTTTTGTTAGGGAATTTATCTTCTTTTGTTGAAAGTCCTTTACAGTTGAATAGTTCAATAAATTTTGGAAATTTCGTCTTTTTTATGAAAAATTCTTCTTCTTGCTTAAAAATTCATGTTTTGGTCGAAAATTCTTTAACTTCGTTCGAGATTTAAGTACTTCATTGACAATTAATTAATGAAATGAAAATTTGTCTTTTTCTCGGTGGATAATTAATCCTCTTGGTTGCATATCCAACTATTTGATTAAAAATCTATTTATTTTGTTGAATATTGAACAATCTTGTACAAAAGTAATATTTTTTGTTTGAAAATTTAACTATTTCGTTGAAAAAACTTAGTCTTTTGATGTAAAAATAAAATTTTTAACGAAAAATTTAATTACTCATCATTTTAGTTAAAAATTTATCTCTGTTTAAAAATGTATCTCATTAAGTTGAAAATTATTTTTCTCTATGGTTAAATAGCTAATTATTTTGTTGAAATTCGTATTTTTCAGTATAAATTTATCTTTTCAGTGGTAAATTCAATTTTTTTTTTAATTTAACAATGTTGTTTTTAAAAACTAATATGGTTAAAAATTTAACTATTTTGTTGAAAAATCGTGTTTTATTTGGGTTTTAAATTTGTTATAAAATTTTCCTTCTTGATTAAAAATTCACATTTTTTATTAAAAATTCAGGACTTTATCGAAGATTCAACTACTTCTTCTGAAAATTTATTATTTGATTAAAAATGGTATTTTCCGGTAGAAAATTAATCTTCCTGGTTACAAATTTAACTCTCTGGTTAAAATTCTATCTATTGTGTTGAAAGATTTACAATTTTGTTTAAAAGCAATCTCTTTTGGCTGAAAGTTTAACGAATTTTTAGGATAATCGTTGCCTTTTGGTGTAAAAATATAATTTTTAACGAAAAATTTAACAATTCATAATTTTAGTTAAAAATTTATCTCCTACTTTAAAATTGTTTTTTTTTAGTCCAAAATTATTATTCTCTCTGGTGAAATAGTTCATTATTTCGTTCAAATTTCGCTTTTTTGGGAAAAAGTTGTTCTTCTTGGCTTAATATTTATGTTATTTATTGAAAATGCACCAACTTTGTTAAAAATTTCTGTAGTTTGTTGAAAATTTGTATTTTCCAGTATAAATTTATTTTCTTGGTGACAATTAAATTATATATTTTTTAATTTAACAATTTAAAAAAAAACTGTTATGTTTGGAAATTTAATTATTTTGTAGAAAAATAGTTGTATTATGAGTAAAACTACTGTTGTTAACTCCAAATTTAACTATTTCTCATTTCAGTTAAAAATTAAAATTTTTGTGTAAAAATTCTTTTCTGTGTTTTCAAATTAAACAGTATTGTTAAAATTTCGTTGTTTTTTTAGTAAAAATAATCCTTCTCGGTTAAACATTTATATTTTTGGTTGAAAATGTATTACTTCGTAAAAAATTTAACTACTTCGTTGAAGATTTATCTGCTTCGTTGCAAATTTAATAATTTAATAAAAATTCGTATTTTTTATTAGAGGATTAATTTTCTTGATTGAAAATTTAACTATTTCGTGAAAATTCTGTCCATTTTGTTGAAGAATATCAATTTTATTGAAAAATTATCTTTTTTGTTAGTAAATTTAACTATGTTGTTGAAAAATCATTGTTTTTCGGTGTACACATATAATTTGTAACAAAAAATTTAATTATTAATCATTTTAATCGGAAATGTATCTCTTTGGTTAAAACTTTATCTTTTTCATTTAAAAGTTCTTTTCTGTGTTTGCAAATTTAACTATTTTGGTAAAATTTCTTTGCTTCTTTTTTTTGTAAAAAATTATACGTCTTTTCTAAACATTCATGTTTTTAGTTGAACATTCAAAAACTTCCTTGAAGATGCAACTACTCAAGATTTATTGACTTCAATAAAGGCTCATTAATTTTAAAAAATTCCTATTTTCACAAAAAAATTAATATTCTTGGTCAAAAATTTAACTAAAAATTTAAGAAATTTAAATTATATTAAAATCCAAATTAAAAATCTTATATATTTTTTTAGATTACAATAGGTGTTTCTTTTTTTGTTTTTATTTGTTCGTTGTGGTACAAATTTCATTGTCGGACTATTTATTTTTAACAGGATTTTGCATACAAAATTTAACTATTTAGTTAAAATTCGATATATTTTTTTGAAAGCGTTACAATTTTGTTCGAAAGTAATCTTTTTTGGCTATAAATTGAACGATTTTGTTACAAAATGTCTCTTTTTGAGTAAAAAATTATTATTCTTATATTTTTGGTTGAAAATTCCTTTAATTTGTTGAAAATTCTTATTTTTCAGTATAAATTAATTTTTTTATTTGCATATTCAATTATTTTGTTGAAAATTTAATAATAGTGTTCAAAAGTATTTTTCTTTGTCCGAAATTTAAGTATTATGTTAAAAAATCGTCGTTTTTTTGCGTAAAAATAGAATTTTTAATTAAGAGATAATCTATTTTTCATTTTAGTTGAAAACTTATTTGCTTTAATTAGAATATTTTCTTGTTAAGCTACTTTTTTAATTCGTTGTTTTTTTAAATTCTTCTTTTAGATTTTTGGTGTAATAATATAATTTGTAATAAAAAATTTAATTCTCAAACATTTTAGTTGAAAATTTATCTATTTGCTAAATGTTTATTTTTTTCAGTTAAAAATTCTTCTCTGTGGTTGCAAATTTAACAATTTCGTTGAAATTTCCTTTTTTTGTAAAAAATTATCCTTAATTTAAAAAAATCTTATTGTCCAGTAGAAACTGAATCCTCTTGTTTAAAAATTCAACTATTTGTTTAAAGTTCTATCAATTTTATTGAAAAGTTAACAATTTTGCTCAAAATTAATTGTTTTTTTTTGAAAATTCGCCTATTTCTGAAGTTCCTCATTTGTAATAATGATAGATTTTCTATAAGCTGATTCTTTCAATTTAAAATACGATTTTACATATATTAGTTACTTCATCCGGATGCAAGTATAACGTAATGGAACACTACACTAGTTTTGCAATGAAATGGAAGAAACGGAATATGCTAGAACCGACGTAATGCCATATCGTATCAAGTTGTTTAGCTCTTGATTTTTAACAACAGTTCCTAAAAATAGATTTATAACAGGGTAGTCTAATCCTCAAGCGATTATATTAAATAATTTTTATAGAAAAAATAAATACGTAATTATTGCAGAGTGGCCATAGAATCGATAATTTTCTTGACCTGAAAATGATAGTGAATTTATTTCCTGATCGGGAATTTGTTTAATTTTTTGTGTTAAAAAACAATATTCAGATAAAATGTATTATAATTATATAATAACAATTAATTCAATAATAATTAATAATTATTAAATAATTAAATAATAGTTATAAATAAAATTTAATATATTATGTAAATACATTATTGATTCAAATTGAAATTTTGTTGGATTAGACGAGTTCTTTTTGTAAGTGAAATAGTTTGAATAATTTCTAATTTGAAATTTTAATCTTGAATTTTAAAAACTAATGATTTTAAAATCGCTAAATTTTAAATATTTTAACTTTATAATTTTAATTTATAAACGTGTCATTTTTTATTTTGTTTCTAGCCTGACCTTTTTACTTTTCGAAGAATTTTACATTCATTTGAAAGTGCAATACTTTTAGATAAAAATTTACTAAATTATTTGTTTTTGATTCCTAAGATTAGTAATAAATATCTACAACAAAATTCAGATTTTTAAAGATTTAAAAAAATAATTATTGCGAAAGATTTTCAAACTTTTCACAAAAGATTCCGAAAGATTTTAAAGCCTAATGACAATATAAAAATTCTTCACAACATTTTTTAAAATGTTTAAAAGTCTTGATAAATTATTTTTCATAATTTAAAGTCTGAAAAGATTTCAAAAAACTTCAAACGAAGTGAAGATATTTAAAGAATTAGAACACAAGTTTTTGAAACTTTTTAAGGATTATGAAAGGTTTCAAAATTATAAAAAAAAATTCTACAAGATTTGTCGGGAAATTAAAAGCAATTTTTTATTTAAAAAATTTTTAAAGAGAATATTTAAAAATATTTTTCAACTTTTCAACAGATTTCCGAAATTTTTGGAAAAGAATTTTTTAACAATTTTTAGCCACTTTTTTACAAATTTTGCAGTATTAAAAAAAAAGTAAGAAAAATTTGAATCTAAATTGAAAATAAAACTGAATTTAGAAATTAAAAAGCAATTTAAAAAATAATTTGAAATTTGAAGAAGCTTAAACAAAGAAAAACAAAATGAAATTTTTTTTTTAAATTAAAAATAAAATTACAAAGAATTCCAAAGGTTTTAATATAATAAACATATTTCCTTCAGATTCCTATGAAATTTTTAAATAAATTCATATTTTGAAAAATCGAATTTTAAGGAAAAGTTAAAAAGATTTAAAAATATTTCTAAAAACAGGTCGACTAAAAAATTCATTTTTTAGTTGAAAATGAGAATTTGAAATGAAATTTATTTATTTTTTTGTTAAAAACTTAAATACTTTGTTGAAAAATCATTATTTTTAGGTAAAATTGATTTTTTTATTAAAAAATGTAATTATTCCATATTTGCTTGAAAATTTATTCTTTTTCATAGAAAATGTAATTATGTGGCTGTAGATTTTCCTTTTATTTTATTTGTCGACAAAAAATGAATATTTTCTGTTGAAAATTCATGTTTTTGGTTGTAAATAAAATTATTTGTTAACAAATTAATCTACTTCGTAGAAATGCAACTATTTTTTTTTAAAGTTATTTTTTGGTTCAAAATTCTACTTCTTTGTTAGAAAATTCAACTATTTGGTTGAGACTTAACTTTTGTTGTTGTATATTCATGTATTTTGATAAAAACTCGGGGATGCATGATTTTAGATCGAATTTCATCTGTTTGGTTAGAAATTTAATTAATGTGTTAAAAATTCCTATTTTTAATTAAAAAAAAATAATTTTTCCAATTAAAATCATACTTCTTGAATAAAAATTAATGCTTTGGTTTAAAAATGCATTTGTTTGATTATCAATTATTCTGTTTTGATGAAGATTAATATATTTTGATAGAAAGTATTCATTTTGACTAGAATTTAACAGTTTTTAACAAAATTAATCCTTTTTATTTGCAGTACATAGTTTTATTATATATTTTTATATTTTATATTTATTAAATTACAATAATTTTTTGGTTAAAAACTCATTTCTTTGTACGAAATTCAATAGTTTAACTAAAAAGTGATCTTTTTGGTTTCAGATTAATAATTTTAGTTGAAAACTCACCTCTAATTGAAAATTTAAGGGTTTTTTGTTGACAAAGGAAAATTTGTTCTTTTTTATAACAAATTATTGTTCTATAGACAAATTTAACCAACCAATTTTTATTGTAAAATTGATCTTTTTTAGTTGGAAATGCAATTTCGTTAAAATATTAAATATTGTTGACAACTGTTCTAATATCTGGAGAAATGAGAAAAAATCCGCATTAGCCCGGATTCGAACAAGCAACGCCACTATAAATGAGTAAAGCGTTAACCAGTTATTTATTAATTAATTTTCCATGTTCAAAAATATTAAATAGCGTTGATCACTAGTGTAATATTTGGAGAAACGAGGAATGTAGCGTCATTGGTTAAGGCTCGACTCATGGATAGTGGCGTTCCGGGTTCAAATCCTGGCTGAGGCAGACATTTTCTTGTTTTTTCCAAAATATTAGACCATTAATCAACACAATTTAATATTGTGGTATCCAAAATTAATTAATACCTTGGTCAATAAAATAAAATTATTTTCTCATACATTAATATTGACGCATGCGAAATTGAAGTTATTTGATTAACAACTAACTGCACCGACAAGTAAATTTTAAATTTCATAAATGGGCGTGGCAAAAAACAGGAAATCTGTTCAACATAATTATGTCCAAGAATCAGAGTCAAACAAGGTCCGATCATGTCGACCGCGAATCTTAATTTGTTTTCTTCCTTAACGAGGAGAGACCACTTTTCAAATCAAGGTTATGCAATCGCTAAAAGTGGGTGAATTCTTACAAGCCTTTTTTGTCATACTCATAACTAAATTCCAGAGACAATTATGAGAGTTGAACTTCGATTTTTTATTGGACTTCCGTTTTAACAAATAAAACGAAACATGGCAATTTGTACAATTTAATTTTATATTTAATTCATTTCGTCTCACTGTCTCAAAGTTAACCTCAATATAGTTACAATTAGTAATATAAAACAAAAAAAATTATAATTTCACAAAATAATATAAATTGTACTTCGTTTTTTCCTGTACAGGAACCTTGGAGGATTCTGGAAATGTTGTTGCACACGAATCTGCAAACGAAACCTGTACATGTAACCTTGACAGTTCCTGTACAGGTTTTGAGCGAAGGAAATTGAACATAATATTTGAAAGCAACCTGGATCCAAACTAACTTTTAAATGATCTTGCACAGGTTCGTTCACAGAGTGATTTTCGACGCAAGCTTATGTACAGGAACTTTTTCAATATCCTATACATGAACCTGCATAGGAACTTATTAAAACAAAAAAACTTCCTTCATAATTATAGAAATTTAGGAACAGACCCACCTTGCTTAGTGGTTCTTATTTAGTATCCCAAATTTTATCCTCGATGTGGCGCTTCGTGTGAAAATAAAATAGTAAATAAAAAAAGTGTTGGTAAGGTAGGAATGTGGTCACGTGACCTACTCATCACAGGGCCTTAAGGAAATAAAAAAATCCATTACTTGATTCTGTACAGGCACCCGCTCTAAGTAGAAAAAAATAATTTTTTAGTTTAAAGTAACGAACAGCCCACTGATATTAAACGACTTGGAGAGTAAAAATGTGAAAAAAAGCTTTTAAGATTTCAAAGAGAGTTGTCGAGCCTGATTTTTAAAATAGGATTTTAATTTTTTTATGAATGAACAAATACGATGAAAAAAAGGCCATTTTTTATATTTGACGTTTCCAGTGTTCTTGAGTAACGTGGAAAGAGTTAAAATCATCCAAGTTTTATAGAGTAACATTAATGAAGGATATTTCAATTTGAAATAATTATCAAAAAAAGTTATAAACAAATTATTTATTGCATGAATTTTTTCTCGATTTTCCATATTAAAAAAATGCTATGATGAAGAAATTTCTTTTATACATTATTATTGTCAATGTCATAAACAATTACAATAATCAGGCATTTTTCAAAAGAAAAATTCTTTTTTTTTCGATGTCTTGAATCTCTTGGAAATCTTATCAGCTTCTTTTAACTTCAGACCTAACTTTTTCAGAATATTGTGACAATAGATTGTTTATTTTTTTGTTTATTTAATATTTATTTTAAGTCAAACAGCGAAAAAATGTCGATTTTTTAAATTTCATTTTTTACCTTCTTGAAAAAATTTGTCTTATGCTTCGCGTCCTTGGAATTTAATGCAGAAGGATATGAGAATAATAAAAAAATGGTGAAATTGCATAGTTAATTGATATAAACAAATTGTAATAACAAATACTTGACATTAGGGGTTATTCTTCTTCAAAGTATATTTCTGCTCTGAAATCGCTTGCTTTCATCGTTAGGATGACACGTGGGCATAAAAATTTTTAATTAAATGCTATTTGTTCATTTAATAAACAAATTATATAAATATATGCACATTTGGCCGTTCCCAGGCAAAAAGAAACCGTTTTTTCTTTCGTCCTGGTTGAAATTATATTAACAATAATGTTTTCTGAAGAAATTTTTGCCACTCATAAATATTTTTTTATTTCATAAAAAAATTATATAAACAAATGAAAATTTTGGGTGTTTTTCAGCGAAAAGAAATCATTTTTTCTTCTGATCCTGCTGAAATTGTATTGACAATAATGTTTTCTGGAAAAATTTCACTATGAATTAATATTTGCTCATTTTATAAACAAATTATTACAATAAATTCACATATAAATCATTTTCAAGCGAAAAGAAATCGTTTTTTCTTCTGATCTTATTGAAGTCATATGGTCAATGATGTTCTATGGAAATTTTTAAAATGTTTTATATAATTGTTTATATAAAGTTTTTATAAAATAAAGAAATATTACTAGTTTGCAAAATTGTTTTTAGAAAACGTAATTGGCAATATAATTTCAGCAAGTTCAGAGGAAAACACGATTTCTTTTCGCTAAAAAATTCCGAAAATGTGCATTTGTTTATATAATTTGTTTATAAAGAAAACAGATAATGATGAGGGGCATATTTTTTTGAGAAAACATCATTGGCAATATAATTTTAGCCAAGCCAGAAATAAAGCGATTTCTTTACGCTTAAAAACGACCAAAATGTGCATTTGTTAATAGAATTTGCTTATAAAATAAACAAATATTGATAGAGGGTAAAACATGTTTCAGAAAAACTCACCAGCAACATAATTGCAACAAGGTCGGAAGAAAAAACGGTTTCTTTTCGCCTAAGAAGGGCCAAAATGTGCTTTTGTTTATATAATTTGTTTATAAAATAAACAAATAATATTTAATCCTGCATTTTAATGTCCGCGTATCATACTAACGAAGAAAACAAGTGATTTCAGAGAAAAAATATACTTTGAAGACGAATAAATTTTGATGTCAAGTATTTGTTAATACAATTTGTTTATAACAATTAACTATGCAAGTAACCAATTTTTTATCTTTTTTATACCATTGTGCATTATAGATAAGGGACGACAAGTACAAAAAACATTTTTTCAAGTAAGTCGAAAATGAAATGAAAAAATAGACATTTTTTCGCTGTTTGCATTAAAATAAAAATTAAATAAACAAAAAAATACAAATCTAATGTCACAATTTTCTGAAAAATTTATTCCTGAAGTTAAAAAAAAAAAGAATTTTTAATCGGTTCATTATTGTGTTCTAAATATCATTTTGAACCTGGTTTTGCGATTTCACCCCACTGGACGTCGTCACTCAATTTACTTTACAAAGATACCTGTGCAGGAAAATACGTTTTTGTTAATTCAATTCAGAATCCTCAATATTATCTGAATCAAGTCGAAACTTAAATTTTTTCTTCTAAATTATCCATAGAATACAAATAAGATGTCCCTTTCAAATATCACCCCCATTAGCCTATTTCATGGTCCCAAAGAAATCCCATCAATGAAAAAATCCTGTGCAGAAATTATGGCGGGGCGCCGTTCGGGCCCCGATCGGGAAAAATGTGGGCCTGATAGGGCAATTAGTCTAGCGCCAGACCGTAAATGAAACGTCCTACCCGACAGGGCCCAGTTCTGGATATCCAAAATGGGGGCCCGATATGGTCCAGATATGGCCTCTTTAATTTGTTATTTCTATAATTGGTAGAATTTCAAAAGTTTTTATATCAATGTTTTTTTCAACTTTGTATTTTACAAAACTTTAATTTTTCAATATTCTACATTATATATCTTTATACATTATATATAATTTTTAATATTCTAAATTAAATTATCTTTTTGTATTCCTGGGATTTATCGATAAGAGTTTGCATTTCGAAGCAAACTAATATGCTTTGACAAACAAGGTTCAGATTTCAATTATATTAATTTTAATTATAAATATTTTTGAATCTTCCTAATATTCTTTTGGAATGATTTTTGTTTTACTAATGTGCATGGGGCGCGTTGAGAGAGATTTGAAAAGTGAGGTTATGTTCGAAAAAAAATAAAACGCAAATCCCTAAATTTAGTATAAGGTAATCTCTAGTTTCGCGACTTTTCCAAAAATGTTTTACTTTTTGTCGATTTTCAATTTTTAATTAAAATTAGTTACATAATTAATTAGAGTCAAGAAAATTAATTATTTAAACAATTTATTATGATTATTAATATTTCATTTTAATAATGCTAGAAAAATGCGATTTTTTCTAAATTTTCTGGTTTTTTGTCCAATTTTCAATTGGGGTGAAGTAATAATTAATTTAATTCAACAAAAATCATTGTTTTAACGATTTATTATCATCGTTAATAACATTGTATGTGCCTAATGATAGAATATTGCGGTTTTTTCTGAATTTTTAAACCATTTGTCTATTTTTCATTAGTATCGACCTAATAATTAATTATATTTTGCAAAAATGATTGTTTAAACAAATTACTATAGTTGTTTGTGCCTATCTTCATCTACATCAATGCATAATAATTTCGGTTTTTCCTAAAGTTTTTACATTTCTGCCTTTTTTCACTTAGTAAGGTAATAATTAACAAAAGGTAATAAAAAAGTAGTTTCAACAATTTAATATTGTTTGTAACCATCTTCTCTTAGATAAGTTCTAGAAAGTAGCAGTTTTTTCTAAAATTTTTAACTTTACTTCGCCTTTTTAGTTATGAAAAAATAATAAGTCGACCTCAAGAAAAATTATTTTTTAAATAGTGTTATTGTTTTGATTGAATTATTTACACTTCTTTCCCAATATTAAACAAAATTAATTAATGCAAAAATGATATTTTACACAATTACCTTTCTAAGTGGAAAAAGAACAGATATATTAAAATGTCGGAAAGAATCCGCGACTATCAGGCATAGATATAGATGAATATAGTCATAAACAGCAATAATTTGTTTAAACAATTATTTTTGCTAAATATAATTAATTATAAAGTCACTACTGATGAAAAATAGACAAACAATTAAAAATTTCAGAAATAAGCACAATAATCTACCACCAATCAAAGAGAATATTATTAATAATTATAATAAATTGCTTAAACAATTATTTTTGTTTGCTTGAATAAATTATTAGTACACTGTAATTGAAAATTGGACAAAAAGCCAGAAATTTCAGAAAAACCCGGATCTTTCTAGCAATATTCAAATAAAATATTATTAATAATATTTAAAAACTGTTTGAACAATTTTTTTTTTTTAATCTAATTAATTATTCAACTTTTTTAAATTGAAAAATGGATAAAAGGGGCATTGTTAAACTGCAATTTTCTAGCATTAGTTTTAGAGAATAAAATCGATAATAATATTGAATTGTTTAAACAATCATTATTGTTAACATGATTGAACAATTAACAGCCTTTAATTGGAAATTAGAAAAAAGTTGAAAGCTTTTTGAAAAAACCGTGACTTTATATCTCTATTCCATAAGACAATTTCTAAAAACAATAATAAATTGTTAAACAAATTTATTTAAACATCGAATTATTAGCACAAAGAGCTGCAAAAAAAATTCAATTAGCCCAAAAATCTTCTAAACCCAATTTTTCATTTATGGGTTTTTTTGGGTACATAAAATAAACTTATGGGGCTGATATTTGAAGAGTGATATCTTATTCTTATTCAATGATTAATTTTGAAGAGAAATTCTGCAGAAAATTTTCAAAAAATCCTTTTGGCTGATTCCATTTCAGAAAATTTTTCAAAATGATGCGCTTTTGTACCAAATGTACATCACGGTGGCTCAAAAACGCTTTTTTTAGAGGGCAACGATCCCGCCAATTTAATTCCAAATTCGAAAAAATAAATTCTCTAATTTTTAAAATATATTTTCGAATTTAACAGGTGCCGGTTTTGACTTGAAGTTTCCCATGTAAAATGCATGGGGAAAAATCACTTTTTTCAATTTTTGGAATAATTTTTTAAGGTTTGAAAAACTGTGACAGGAAAGTTTAAGGGCCTGTTGAGAATTATCCAACAAAGAATTTCATGTATCAGAAATATAAGTGTGACACCCCTAACATACCCCCACGAGTACCTGGAAACTACCATTAAAACAAAAATGTAAATTCTTCATGAAATCAACCTTTTGAGCACTGTATTCTGGTCATTTTTACTTAAAATTATTAATATTTGTCTAGTGGAATATTTATTATCATTGTTTAATTAATTTTTCATTATTTAAACAAATACTATTTGTTAAAATATTTTTTTCTGAAAATGTGTTGTTTCCCCTTAAAATTATTACTATTAGTCTAGTGGAATCTTTAATAACATTGGTTCATTAATCTTTAATTGTTTAAACAAATGGAATTTGTTTAAATATATATATATATATATATTTTAAATTAGTTTTCCCTCAAAATTATTACTATTGGTCTAGTGGAATATTTATTAACATTAGTTCATTCATTTTCAATTATTTAAACAAATAGAATTCTTTGAAATAATTTCGTTTCGAATTTTGTTTTTAATAAAAATTATTACTGTGAGTCTAATGGAATATTTATCAATAATAATTAATTACTGGTTAATAATTAATTTATCAGTAATATTTAAGGAATAATTTTTATAACAAATTTTTTTTTCAAATAAAATAAATAAAAAAATGTTGATAAATATTCCGCTGAAGAAAAATTAATAATGTATAATAAAGAAAATTATTTAAATAATTTCAATTTGTTTGAACAGTTGAAAATTAATGAAATATTGTTAATAAATATTCCATAAGATTAGTAGTAGTAATTTTTAGGGGAAAAACGAATTTTCGAAAGAAAAAACATTTAAACAAATTTCCTTTGTTCAAATAATTAAAAATTAATTAACCAATGATAATAAATATTCCACTAGACCAATATTAATAGTTTTAACTAACAATGAAGAATTGACATTTTTGGTTTTAAGGGTACTTTTTAGGTACTCATGGGGTTGTGTTAGGAGTGCCCAAATCATGTATCTGACATATGAAATTCTTGGTTGAATAATTCTTTATAGGCCCTTATACTTTCCTGTCACATTTTTTGAAACCCTGAAAAATTATTCTAAAAACTCAAAAAAGTGATTTTTTCCCATGAATTTTACATGGGAAACTTCGAGTCAAAACCGGCACCTGTTAAAATAAAAAAATAAAAAATTATGTTATTTCTTTTTTTTCATTCGGTTTTATTTTCCTTTATGCGATGAGAAATTCTTATCTCTATGAAATAATCTGAGAAAAATATCAAAAATTTTCCTATTAAGAAAATGGCTACGGCTTTTCTGGAAATTTTCAAAATGGATTTTCCCAAAAAAGCCACATTTAAAATTTCAATATATTTTTTGGTGGATTGTCGATAATATTGACTAAATATTGTTTAAGTTTGTCTTTTCGTAGACAACTTATCCCTATTAAATAACATTTTTCCAACAAAATATCAAAATTGTTAATTTTTTGAAAAAAGACTGAAGAAAGAAGTGAATAAAAAAAAGTTGTTTTAAAATAAATTTCCTTTAATAAAAGCCTCTTTAACTTTTTAAATCTATGGCACTACATCACTTTTTGTACTTATTTACTCAATAATGATTATTTCGACCCAGACCCATTACCGCCTCTCGTGCAATTAATTAAAAAAATTTTATTGCGCTTTCGTTGATTTTATGAGTATATAAATTAATGTGGTTCTATGTACGAAAAAATTGAAAAAAGGTTTTTTGAAGGAAATTCATTTCTAAAATACTTTTCCGCTTGATATGTATCCCTTTCTTTGGTAGTATAAAAAAATCAATGAAAATTTAAAAATTAATTGTACGAAAGGCGGTAATGTAACCAGATCGAGATAATCATGATTGATTAATTTAGTGCATAAATTTATGTGGTGCCATATATTTATAAAAGTAAAAGAAGCTTTTTTAAAGAAAATTGATTTCTAAACAACTTTTTTCTTTGATATTTGCTCCTCTCTTTAGTAGTTTTGGAAAACATTAACAATTTTGATATTTTTTCGGAAATTGTTTTTTTTTTTAATGGGAAGACATTTTTTACCAAAAGGCAATCTTAAACAATATTTAATCCATATTATCGACAATACACCGAAGAAAATAAAAAATTTTACATGTGGCGTTTTCGAGAAAATCCATTTTGAAATTTTTAGAAAAACTGCTGCCATTTTCTAAACTTTGAAAATTCAGATATTTTCCTGTGATCATTCGATGGAGCTAAGAATTCCTTATTACATGAAGGAAAAACCCACCGAATATTTACATGTGGCATAAAAAGCTATTTTTTCTGAAAAATTTTTAATATTTCATTTAAACGTTCATATTTTTTAGTACAAATATTGCATCTCTCTTGGATAAAAATGCAACTGTTTTGTTGAAAATTGAACTATTACATGAACATTTACGTTTTATTTAAAACTCGCATTTTTGTCTTGAAAAGTCCATTAAAATCCTTTCATAATGAAAATTGAGCTCTTTTTTTTTAATTTCTCTTTTTGAATTTGAAATCTACCTCTCTTAGTTGAATTTTCGTTTTTCTTGAAAAAAAACGCAAATTTTTGGTTGAAAATTTAATAATCTTCTTGAAAAGTCATGCTTTTTGGCTAAAAATAGGCCTATTTAGCTGAAAATTAACATATTGTTTACAATTCTTATTTGGGTGTTGGAGCATGAATTGAAATATTTTTTGGATACAAATTTTACTATTTTTTTAAAGGCTTTTTTTCAATTCATCTGTTTTAGAAGAAATTTCATCTTTACTAAATAAAAATGAAACTGTACGGTTGATTACTTTTTGGTCGAAAACTCTGATGTTTTTTTGAAAATTGTAATATTTTGTAGAAAATGTACTTTTTGTTTTAATTTAATATTTTGGCGTTAAAAAAAGAACTGAAATCTTTTCTAAATGAAAATTCAATTTAAAAAAATTTGTTTTTTAAATTCAAAATTCATCTGTTTAAGGAGAAATTTTATCTTCTTGGAATTAAAATGCAACTTTTTGGTTGAATATTAAACTATAATGTGAAAAATTTATATTTTTTGGATGAAAATTCTACTGTTTTTTTGAAAAATTAACTATTTCATAGAAAATTGACATTGTGTTTTTAAAGAAAAGTTTGTCGTTTTTCATTAAAAATTCATCTATTTTAGTACAAATTTAATCTTTCTTGGATAAAAATGCAACTATTTGTTACAGAATTCAAATATTTTGTTAAAAATAAATTCTTTCTGGCTGAAAAATATCTTTTTTTTTCGATAAAAAATTCCATTTTTTCCGTAGAAACCTTTTTTTTTTTGTTACAAAATCCATATTTTGATCTAAAAAGTCAACTGTAATCTTTTTTGGATGAAAATTCAACTATGTTTTGAAAATTTTTTTCTTTTTTTTAAACAAAAATATATCTGTTTTAAGAAAAATTTAATATTTTTTATAAAATAATACAATCATTCGGTAGATAATTTAACATTTTTGTAAAAAAAGTCGTCAGATTTTGTTAAAAATTCATCTCTTGTAGTAGAAATTTCATTTTTTTATGAATATGCAACTTCTTATTTAAAAATTCTTCTCTTTGCTTGATTATTCAACTATTTTGTTTGAAAGATTTTTGTTGAATTACTTTGTTAAGAAATATTGTTTTTCAAGATTTATATTTTTTGATGAAAGTTCATCTATTTGGTTAAAAGTTTAAATATTTAGTAGAAAATGAATATTTTTTAATTGATAATTAAACTACTTGGGCAAAAGTTAAATTACATTGTTGAAAATTTATTTTTTTGATTGAAGCCTTATGTCTGGTTGAAAATTTAACTGTTTAGTGGAAAAGCCTTTTTTGGTAAAAATTATTTCTCTTGGTTTAAAATATTATTTTTCTTGGGTAAAAATTCTGAATTTTCGTGTAAAATTAATATTTTGCTGAAATCAAATTTTTGGTTAGAAAATTCAATTTTTGTAGGGAAAATTCCTCTTTCGGTTTGAAGATTTAAAAATTTAGACAGACTTTTATTTCTTTCTTGAGTTAAAAATTTTTATTTTTTGAAAATTCGTCATTTTACTTAAAATTATTTTTATAAATTTCATCTTTTTTTATTAAAATATGAACCATGATACTTTTAAAAAATTGATTTATTTTTCAGGTTGAAAAATCAACTAGTATGTTAAAAATTTATTTATTCCAATGAAAATTGAAGTATTTTATTAAAAATCCATCTTTTATAGTAAATTGTGAATTCTCTTCTGTTGAAGCTCCTTCGGCTTTAACGAACACATTTTGATCACGTTTCTCGTGCTTTTGCACTTGAGTTTATCCCTGAAATTGTATATCATTCCCATAAATGTATAGTATTATAATTCATAAAATGCATTGATATTAAAACTGACGTTTCATTCTCTTCCTTAAAAAAAAATGCTCTTTCCTTAAACAAAATTTTGTTAATAAACATTTTATCGCCACTTTTGTCATTTTCCCATAAACTGAATTTCTTCCTTGCCAATGTTATTTTTATGATTTAAACTTTACACATACGGTGTAGGGCTTCAAAGATTTGAAGAAATTTGAAAATATTTTTTGAAATTCATTTTGAATTCACACTGAATTATTATTAATTTATTCTAAATTCTTTTGAATTCTTCTAAATTTAATCCATTCTATTTCTTTAACTGATTTTTGAAAAGTTTTCGTGTTTTATTCATATTGAAGTCTTTAAAACTCAAACTCAATTCGGAGGAATTTATACAAATTTCTTTAAATTCTCTTAAATTTTTTCCAAATTCGTTTCAAACTCATTTTTGAATTTACTGAATAATGATTGCACAAGATGTAAAACTGTTTTATTTCGAAACTTCTTACTTTGAATTAGTTTGTTTTGGAAATGTTATATTAAAAAATTTTAAACGAATTAAAAATTGTAAAATTTAGAATGTTTTTTTTTTTTTGTTTAAATATTTATTTTTGAAACATTTTCTTAAACTATTCAACTTCTAGTTTTTTTTTAAATGTTTGCGCATCAGATTCCTTAATTCAGAAAGTCCGCTTTTAATACTTTAAATTATAATTTGTTTAGTTTTCATGTTTTGAGCTTAAAAATAGAAATGAGAAATAAGCCTCTTTTAAGACTCAGAAAAAACTGGTAAATTTTTTCATGTTAAAAGTTAAAAAAAAAACGGTTTATCATACGAACACAATTGGTGAAGAAAATTTTGTAGCTACGTTTTGAAATATAGATCTTAATAAACATTTTAATTTGTCTTGTGTCGTTCTTGCAAACATCTAATTCCATTATTTTTAATGTTATATTTTTCGATTAAAACGAAAACCACCCGTTTTATCAAAACATTAGTTGAAAACAATTTTTTTAGTTTTTTGGGTTGAACAACTTTTGTAAATCCATTCTCTCTTATCTTGTGTCATTTTACCAAAAATCAAATTTTTTTATTTAGAATCTTATTTTTTAGGATTGAAATAGAATCTACCTGCCACATTAAAAAAAAAACATTAAATACAATTTTTTTTCTACTTTTGGTGAAAAAATGTTATCTATTTATTTTTTCTTAGCTTTTGTCGTGGGCCAAAACATTTAATTTTTGTGTTTTTAATGTTTTTTTTTTATAATTAAGCAAGAACTACGTGTTCTATCAAAAAATGATTTATAAAAAATTTGTAGATCTTTTTAAAATGCATAATTTTTGTTTGCTCATCTTATACCGTATTTTGCATAGTTTGACCGAAAAATGTAATTTTTGGGTTTTCCATGATTTTTTATGCTGCCAAAATTTTATTTTTAAATTAAAAAAATAAGAATAAAAAAAATTTTATGATAGTCTTGTAGGGAATTAAAAAAAAGCAGCATTGTTATTTTCTTGACTTTTTTTATATCCGTACATCGGATTTTTGAATTTTGAAAAAAGTGGTCTTAAAAATATTCAAAATGTACTCACTTTTTGACTTCTTATTCAAAATGGCTGATGGAGGAACTTGACTTTAGGTTTAGGACACTAAAAGAGTGTACCAAAGGCCAATCTAATCAAATGATTTTTTTAACAGTTATCGTGCTCACAGACAGACAGACAGCCATACAAAAAAGGAAATTTGAACAAAGTAGTTAAATTTGCAATCCCAGAGAAGAATTTTTTACTGAAAAAGATAAACATTTAGCAAAGAGATAAATTTTCAACTAAAATGTTTAATAATTAAATTTTTCATGACAAATTATATTATTAAACCCAAAAAACAAAAAGGATAATTTTGTACAAAAAAACAACAACGAATCTTTAAACAAATAGATAAATTTGCAACGAATGAAAAAATTTCTAATTAAAGTGGATAAGTTTTTAACTGAAATGAAAAATAGTTTATTTCTAAATTAAAAATTATATTTTTACACCCGAAAACGGGTTCATTACGAAGTAATGAATTTTCAATAAAAAATATGAATGTTTAACCAAGATGGATAATTTGGGCTAAAAAACAAGAAAATTTTAATAATATTGTTCAGTTTGAAAACACAAAGAAGAATTTTCAATAAAAAAGATAAATTTTCAACTAAAATGATAAATAATAAAATTTGAGGTTAAGAATTGTATTTTTACCTAAAATACAACTTATTTATCTACAGAATTGTTAAATTTTCAAACAAAATAGTCTTTTTTTAATTGTTAAATTTCCAAAAAAATTATTTCATTGGCAACAAAGAAGATAAATTTATGCTGATTTATACGAATTTTCAACAAACTGCAGAAATTTTAAACGAAGTACACTGCCGTGCGAAAGGTTTAGGTCACCTCTTTTTTTATGACTGAATAAATTCTCTTAATTTTGATTATACCAGAGCTAAAAAATTTTCTGTTTAAAAGGTTAATTGTTTTCGAAATTCTGTATAAAATAAGCCCAGAGTGAAGCCAATTTGTCTAGTTTTTAAGTAGATATTGCAAAAATAGTGCAAATTTCTATGTTTTCTTTAATTTTAAATAAATTCCGAAATAATCAACATTTTTCAATTTCTGATTTGCCTATAGATAAGATGTTTTTTAATTTTTCCAGCTTTTTTGTTACAACTTCAAGTTCTTGCAATTCGAAAAGTAATTTTTTACAATTTATTCCCGTAAGCTGTAGTGATACACTGAAAAATGTTGATTATTTCGAAAGTTATTGAAAACTTAAGAAAACATTGAAAATTACACTTTTTTAAATATCTACTGAAAAACTGGACAAATTGGCTTCATCCTGGGCTCATTTTATACAGAATTTCGAAAAAAATCAACATTTTGAAGAAAATTTTTTAACTCTGGTATAATTAAAACTAAGAGAATTTATACAGTCATAAAAAAAGAGGACGCCTCAAACTTTTGCACTGCAGTGTATTTTGCATAGTTTGACCGAAAAATGTAATTTTTGGGTTTTCCATTATTTTTTATGCTGTCAAAATTTGAAATTTCGATTTTTCAAGAAATTTCAAAAAGTTGTTATGATAATCTAGTAGTACATTCAAAAAGCAACATTTTTCTTCTTTTGACTTTTTTCATATCGGGCGTTATTTGACTTAAAATGATAATTTTCGCCTGTTTTTTGAAATTTTGTAAATGCTGTAAATATATTAATTTTTGGTGCATTGAAAAACTCATTTTGATAAATTGTTCGACTTTTTTAATACTATAAAAATTTGTACAAAATTTTTTTTTTATTTTGAAAAAAGTGGTCTCAAAAATATTCAAAATGCGCTCACTTTTTCACTTTTTATTCAAAATGGCTGTCTAACGAACTTGACTACAAGTTTGTGACACTAAAAGAGTGTACTGAAGGTCAATGTACTCAAATTATTTTTTCAATATTATCGTGCTCACAGAGAGACAGACACATTTGTAAGAACCGTTTTTTCAGATTTAGAGGATCTTGAAAGATGGTCATTTGACAAAAACTGGGGGGGGGGGGGCAAATTTTACACAAATCTAATACCTTCTCGGATGAGAATGTAAAAAAAGTTACTTGATAAGTATTTAATGTACTCGACATTGCTCGGTTTAATTAATACTTTCGTGAAAACGAGACCAGTTGAGACGATAATTTTGACAATTGGACGACATTTTTTCTTGTTTAGTATGTTTCTCGTCAAATATCGTTCAAATGAAACACTAGTTTTTTCGATGGATACAATTTTTATTCAGACTTCACATCTTTCAAAATGCACGTATTGCCATCGAAAAACAAAGGCCATGTGACAAGAGGGTCACGTGACCAAACCTGGTCTTCAATTTTTCTTTCCCAACTTACGTCTAAACGAAATGAGATATCGCTTTGAAAGTTTGGGAAATGAAAGAGGAGGTAATAAAGTCTATGTGTTTCCTTTTTCCGGTGGAAATTGTTAAGAAGTTTTTTTTTTAAGAAAATAGAAGTGGAAGTTAGATCGATACTTTTCTTTCCCAACTTACGTCCACACGGAACGAGATATCGTGTTAAAAATTTGACATGATAAATAGAAGGTATGCAGGAATGTGTCTCTGGTCCTAAATAATTAGAAAAGTGAAAAGTTTTTTTAAATTACTATTTTGGAGAAATACCGACAGTGCTGTCGTCAGACCCTGCAAACAATTTGCAATATTGTCAATGGGCTAGTTATGAGGTTTATATTTATCAAAGTGGGTCAAAATAACAAGAATCTCTCGCGAACATTATGCACAAATAATGCAAAAACTAATGTTTGCACTTGAAATGCAAGTGAACAGATTTGGTCTGACATACGTATCAGTCTGGTATCAGCTGTGTCAAAGCAGCACTAGCGCAGGGAGTAGACAACTTCGAACTTCTAGGGGTCTGTGGGTAAAACAGATTGCCTGATTACCGTCAGAGAAAGTTAAAAGCAGTCCTGTGCATCTAAAAACAAAATGCCGATCCCTTAGTGTCCTAAGCTGGTTAGTTCCTAATATCTTCAGCGCGGCGCTAGTTGTCCCATCACTCCCTCTTTTTGCATTTTAAGCAATGGGAGTAGACCACTTTTTTTTTCATAAACAAAATGTTATTTTCGTAAAAAAAAAAGATTGAAATGAAAAGAATGTTACTGATTTTCTATTTCAAAACAATTTTCCAAGCGATGTATATAAATGCTCATGGGAAACATGAATTAAAATGTCACCCAATAAACTTGGTAAAGTGAAATATTAGATTTGAATTTGAATAAAAAGTTCAATATATTCATTTTTGTATCTGAAAACGCAGTAAATAATATTTATATCAATAAAATATGTAAATAGATTTGTGAAAAAGTTTTAATAGTATACAAGTTCAAACCTAATATTTTAGGGTGTAGCGAGTACTTACACTATTGAGTATAATGAGAAAAATGTAATTTAAATTGAAGTAAATTTGTATTCTTGAACATATAGCATAAAACTATGTAAAGAACATTAAAAATAGCTTATTGAATAATTGAACTTGTTGAAAAAAAATTTTTTTTAGAGGAACAAATATGAAATATAATGTTATAAAACGTCCAAGATGTAAATATATTCAATGTTTTAACATCTTTGTTTTAAAGACTTAAAAGGATATAATAATAAAAGAGAGCAATTAGAGAAATTTATTTTTTTTATTTTTCACCGATTGTTAAATAAAATGTTTTCAAATGAAAATTTAGTTAAATTCAATTAGAAGTACATTGTATCAGGCTGGGTCGACTCCCATGGGCGCGTTTGACCACTTATAGCGACACTAGCGCAATCTACAAGGAGGTGGAAAACTAAAGCGTATTCATGTGTTCGTGCATGTAAATGTGTATATTATTTTAATGCGTTGCATGAATTAAAATTAGAGAAAATAAACGAACTAATTCAAAATTATACAAATTTAAGACGAAAAATGTGTAAATGCTGTTTCCTGTACCATTTTTCGGCATAAATTTGTATAATTTTGCAATAATTCTCCAATAAATGAAGAATTACATAACACATGAAATGTAACCTTTTTTCAACATTTTATTTATTCGCATTATAATCGAGAAGTGAAATCAGTGACATCCTTGCATAGCACAATCATTTCAATTTCTTTAAATTTGTTTACTTTTCAATGTCCTGATTTCACTGATTTCAGTTCATGCAGCGAAACACAACTTTTTTGAACTTAGCAAAATTTGAAGTTTGTTGACGAAAACATAACCTCAACGAAAAATAGAATGGCGGAGCTAAGATATTTTAAGAAAATATTACCCCCACTTATTCCCCTACAGTGGAGCCATCTACAAGGAGGTGGATAACTACATACCCAGCCTGCATTATATCCATTATTTATTCATAAGTGAGAGTATTCACATGGTAAGTTCAAACTTAGTACTATTCAAATTTTTCTCCGGGTTTTTTTTTACGTTTCATTAATAATATTGTTAATTGGTTTTCGACAATAAAATTTAAAAATCATAGTTTACTTTTTATTCAAATTGAAATCTACGATATATTCCACTTTGCCAGAATTATTGTACGACCATATAAATCATATTTTTTCTTTAGTATTGATAGAAAATGATTGGAAAAGTATTTTTAAATGTTAAACGAGAAACATTGTTTTAATTTCAAAAATTTATTTGCATGGAAATAACATTTAGTTCACTAAAAAATTTTAAAAAGTGATTTAATCCCATTGCTTTGTATGTAAAAACAGAAAGTGATGGGACAACCAGCGCCGCGCTGGAGATATTAGGAACTAATCAACTTAAGACAGTTGCAGGGTCAAGTCAAAATGTGAAATATGGAGAGATGCACAGGGCTGGTTAAAAGTCAAACTTCTGCTGTAAAACATTAATGTGTCCGTCTATAATCATTATTTGCATAAATAAACTTTGTTCTTCGTCCAACTCTTTGCAAGGCCACAAAAAATCCTTTAATATTTATTAACATTTCCCGAAAAAAATTTCCACGTTATTTAAACCTTTATTTTTCAATAGGGGTAACAAAATATAATCTTAGGGCTGACTTGATCAGCTGTTATACTCATCACATGGCCTTGTAGTTAATTTTTTTCTGAACTAATTTTTACGCCGGAATCAAGGTAAATTTTATCCTTCGTTTTTTCTAAGCTTCCGAGCAGTATTATCGATTTATGTCAAGGTTTTAAGACACCTAGGTCGTTTAAAAATATCAAAACTTTCGATTAAATTGAGTTATTGTTCCCCCCTATTTGGATTAGGATCAGTGTCTGCTATTCTCCTTCCCCTTGCATAATTAATACATGAATAAACCTGTGTGTGTTCTTACAAGTTCCTTCAATCCAGAATTGCCTAATCGAGGCATTTTATGGACGTGTGGCAATCCATAGTGAGTTACATTCTGGATGATCCAGTTCAAGAATAACACACTCACGAACTTTCTCATACATGCTCTCAGCTCTGCCTCTGCCAGGTCTCGTTTTAAATTCTTGTTAAATAGATACACATTTTCAGGATCGTTCAATCTTGCAATCAAGTCCTGTTTTTTCTAATGCGATCCATATTAGCCGAGAGCTCGATAGACTTTTAATCATGTCAGAACTAACTTTAACAAAATTTGCGCAAATATTTACACAACCTTATTTTTCCTCTCAGATTAGGGACCGTAGTTAAATTACGTAATAGCTCAAGGGGGGGGGGGGTCAATACCATGTTTTACGAATTGTTACGGTAGATAGTGGGAGAAAAAGCACGTATTCTTGGCAAAAATCGACTGACAGTGCAATTCTTGACGGATTTGGATTTGTCTTTTTTAGAATTGACCGTAAGGCTTCCAGGTATAATATTTAACTGTGCCATTGTTATTTTGACTTAAAGTAGGTTTGTTATTTAAGAACAAACTTACAACTTTTTCTTGCTAAAATTTTCCATTATACCATTTGTTCGAAGACTTTGAAATTCATTTTAAAAATTCATAAATCAATGTAAAAACTAATTACAAATAATTGATTAGTGGGTTTGAGTAACCATTTTTTTAAACAATGTTATAAACAAATTAATTAACAAAAGTCATTTTTTCGTAATTTGTAATGATTAGCTAATTGTGACCCATACCTTTTGCATAAAGTATCTCAAATAATGATGTTTGCTTACAATAAGTTAAGAATAGCTAATAATTGCCAATTATTCAAACAATTTTTATAAACAAATGCACATTTTCACAATTTTTTTTATGAAAAGGATTGATTTTTTTACGGAATCAACTTAAAATGTTTTTCTTAAGACTCCTTGATATCATATTTTTCATAGTGACCACAAGATGTTAATTATTCAAACAATTTTTATAAAAAAATGCACATTTTGTCCATTTTTTGATGAACAGGCTTGTATTTTTTGCGGAATCAATTTCAAATGTTTTTCTTAAGTCTCCTTGATATCATATTTTTCATAGTGACCAAAAAATGTTAATTATGTAAACAATCTTAATAAACAAATGCACAGTTAAAACATTTTATGATGAACAGGCTTCATTTTTTTGCGAAATCAACATGAAATGTTTTGCCTAAGACTCCCTGCTATTATATTTTTCAAAGTGACCAAAAAAAATGTTAATTATTTAAACTATTTTTATGAACAAATGCATATTTTGACCATTTTTTGATGAAAAGGCTTGATGTTTTTGCGGAATCAACTTAAAATGTTTTTCCTAAGACTCCTTGCTATCATATTTTTCATAGTGACCAAAAAAGGTTAATTATTTAAATAATTTCTATGAAAAAATACGCATTTCGACCATTTTTTTCAATAATAGGCTTGATTTTGTTGCGGAATTAATGCGAAACATCTTGCAAAAGAATCTATGCTATTATATTTTTAATAGTGACAGAAAGTGGTAATTATGTAAACGATTTTCATAAACAAATACACATTTTGACTATTTTTTCATTAATGGGTTTAATTTTTTTTCGGAATCAATGTGAAATGTCTTGAAGAGAATCCTTGCTGTCATATGTTTTTATAGTGACCTGATATATGACAGCAAGGATTTTTCTGTCGAAAATGGACAACAATTTTTTGGTCACTATGAAAAACATGATAGTAAAGAGTCTTAGGCTAAACATTTTAAGTTGATTCCGCAAAAAATCAAGCCTTTTCATAAACAAATGGGCAAAATGTGCATTTGTTTTCAACAATTGTTTAAATAATAAACATTTTTTGGTCAATATGAAAAATATGATAGCAAGAAGTCTTAGGCAAAACATTTTAAGCTGATTCCGCAAAAAATCAAGCCTTTTGATCAAAAATGGTCAACATGTGCTTTTGTTTTCAAACATTGTTAAAATAATAAACATTTTTTGGTCACTATAAAAAATATAATAGCAAGGAGTCTTAGGCAAAACATTTGAAGTTGATTCCGCAAAAAAAAATCCGGCCTTTTCATAAAAAAATTGTGAAAATGTGCATTTGTTTAGAAAAATTGTTTAAATAATTGAAAATTATTAGCTATTTTTAACTTATTGTAAGCGCAAATAATTACCTGAGATACTTTATACAAAAGCTATGAGTCAAAATTAGCTAATCATTGCAAATCACGGAAAAATGACTTTTGTTACTTCATTTGTTTATAACATTATTAAAAAAACTTTGTTACTCTAACCCACTTATAAATTATTTTTTGTCAGTTTTTACATTGATTTATGACCTTTTTAAATGAATTTCAAAGTCTTAGAAGAAATGGAATCATGGAAAAGTTTAGCAAGAAAAAGTTGTAAGTTTGTTGTTATATAACAAATTTCCGTTGAGTCAAAATAAAAATGGCATAGTTAAATATTATACCTGGAATCCTTACGGTCAATTCTGAAAAAGAAAAATTACAATCCGTTAGAAATTGCACTGTCAGTCGATGTATCCAAAATGTAAATGTAATACATTTTTTTATTTGGTTGAAAATTTACCATTTTTAAAAAAAATACATCTTTTTCGGTTGCAAATTCAACTGTTTTCTTAAACAATGCATCTTATAGGGGTTAAAAATTCATCTTTTTTCCTATAACATTAATCTCTTGTTTAAAATTTATATTTTATTGCTGGTAAGTCAATTAAACATTTTTTTGGAGGCAGAACTATTTTTTCTGAAAATTTGTCTTTTGCTTCATTTAAAACTTCATATTTTTAAATAGAATTTTAATTTTTCGTGATCAAAAATACAACTGCTTGGTAGAAAATTCAACAATCTTGTTAAGAACTCTTGCTTCTTTGGCGAAAGATTCAATTATTTAGCAGCAAAGTAACTTATTGTTTACAATTATTTTCTGGGTGTTGGACAATATATCTTTTTTGGATGAATATTCAATTAAAAAAAAAAGTTTCTTAAATAAAAAATTGATTCGTTTTAAGAGGAATCTTAGCTTTCTTCTATAAAATTCCAATTGTTTAGCTGAAAATTTTACTGTTTTGTTAAAAATTTAAGTGTTTCATAGAAAATTTCCTTTTTGTTTAAAATTTATATTCTTATGTTGAAAAATGAGCTGAAATATTATCTGCATAAAAGTTAAACTTTTTAAAGAAAAGTTTGTCGTTTTTTATCACAAATGAATCTGTTTTAGTACAAATTTTATCTTTCTTGGATCCAAATTCAACTATTTGGTATAGAATTTAAATATTTTGTTAAAAACACCTATGTTTGGTTGAAAAGTTGGTCGTTTGGGATTAAAATTTCAATTTTTTTCATCAAAACTTATTTTTTGTTACGAAATTCATATTTTGACCTTGAAAAGTTAACTGCAGTAATTCTGGATAAAAAACCAACTTTTTAAAAAAGTTTTCTTTTCAAATTAAAAATTATCCTTCTTGAATACATTTGACTGTTTTTATAAAAAATTAATCTGTTTAAGTAAATATCTCATCTTTATTGGATAGAAATGAATTTTTTGTTACAAAATTCATATTTAGATCTTGAGAAGTCAACTGAAATCTTTTTTTGATGAAAAATAAAATATGAATTTTTCTTAAATTCATCTGTTTAAAGAGTAATTCCATGTTTTTTGAATAAAAATGTACCTATTTGTTAGAGAATTCAAAAAGTTTGTCAAAAAGTCATTTTTTTGGTTAAAAATTCGTCTTTTGGATTGAAAACTGAATTTTTGTCGCAGAAACTTTTTTCTTCTTTAAAAATGCATATTTTGACAGTGAAAAGTTAACTGAAATCTTTCGTAACATAAAATTCAACTTTTTTAAAATTTTATTTGGCTTGCAAGATTTGGTTAAATCTCTTTGCTAAGAAATAATTTTTTCGGAGATTTACATTTCTATTTTAAAATTCATCTCTTTGGTTGGAAGTTCACCTATTTTGTTGAAAATCTTTTTTAATGGAAAACTCAACTACTTGGGTAAAAGTTTAAATACATTGTTTGGTTTAAAATTAATTTTTTAACTAAAATTGTAACTTTTACACTTTCTTAATATTTATGTTTTTTATTTGAAAAATCTCCTTTGGTTTTAAATTAATTTTCTCGGTTTGAAATTTAATTTTTGTTGGGAGCAAAAAATTAATTTAGTGGAAAATTAATTTTTTGTTGAAGTTATATTTTTTTGTAGAACATTTAATTTTCGAACGAAAAATTCATCTTTTGGCTTGAAGGTTTAACAAATCAGAAAAATTTTTACTTCTCTTTTGAGTGAAAAATCTTTATTTGTTGAAAAATTTACCATTTAAAATTTTTAAAATAAATTTTATCTTTTTTTATTGAAATATAAAGTATGACACTTATTGGTTGTAAATTTACCTTTTTAGGCTGAAAATGAAACTATTATGATAAAAATTTAATTATTTTTGTATCCAAATGCAAGTTATTTGTTAAAAAGTCATTTATTATAGTAGAAAAGGCATGTTTTTGTTTAAAATTTAACTAGAAATATTCCTAGATAAAGTGAGAGAGACAAGGATTTAAATTAATTTAAACAAATTATGGATAATTTCTTGATTGTATTTCAAATTTCTTGAAAATTCATTGGAATATCTTAAAATACCCTAAAATAATTAAAAGTCTTTGATAGTCATATAAACTATTAAAATAAATAAAAAAGTTCTAGGGTTTTGTTTAAATTTCCTAAAATATTTGAAATCCCTTGAAACTTTTTTAAGCTCATTAAAGTGCCTGCGAATATTTTACAATACCCTCAAATATTTAAAATTCTTCGAACTCCCATTAAATTACTGGAATTAATTAAAAACTGCTTTGTAATTTTTTAAAATAACCTGAAACATTTAAAATCCTTAAAAATTGTTTGAAATTTTTTAAAGATCTGAAAAATGCCAAGGAGGTTGAAAAAATACTTTAAAATCTTTCAAATCCTACCACCACTTTGTGATTTGACCCTCTCAAGATAAATAACACAAAACCTTTGATGAAATGTTTAAAATCAATTGATTTACATACAAGTGAGTAATCTCAGATATTCAAAAGTATTCCAAATAATGAAAAGAATGCAGGATAAAACAAATAGAGTTTAGGGTGAATTCCAAACAAAACAAAAAAATCATTTCAAACGTCTTCTAATCTTAGAAACCCTGCGAAATAAATTATTTTTCTTGAATAAATTTTGTATACGGGACTCGCACAGAGCGAGAATATTTTATTGGTAGATAAAAAACACTATCGCAGACGACGTTTATTCATTTAGTAGACAACTATCTTAAATGATATCTACAAAATATTAGACCTTAGAGTAAGAGAGACACAGAGAGAGAGAAGCAACGTCAGCCGTGACGTCAGTAAGGCGGCTAGGCGAGTAGAGGCGAGGAACGCGAGTATTGCGCAAGCGAAACTCGTCGCGCGCATCTCCCTTCACCGAGCTTCTACCCACCAGTGTCGGCGGAACGTGGGATTTTTTTACCCCCACCAAGCTTTACACGAGGCTGATCATCGCAGCATTTAACTCGGGAGAGCTCGGGCTTCTGCTCGTGCATTTTCGGCTTCACACGAGACTGGATTTCGCAGAATTTAACAGAGCCGAATCACAGACACGTCACGATTGAGTGTGTTTCTCCCAGCTGGGAGAGTGGTGGGGGCCGAAAAATCCCACGTTCTAGAGACACTGACGCGACTTGTTTAGAATTTGGTTACCAGCACCTTTACAAAAACCCTACAACTGGAAACCAGCCCTAGGTGCCTACAGCTGGTAGCCAGCCATAGGTTGCGACCGCTAGCCATTGCTCTTTCATATTCCAAATGAACTACTACGCTCTCTTTCTCTGTCTGTCTTCGAAAAGCCTACAGCTGGAAGCCAGCCCTAGGTTTACGAAGTAGACCCGCTGCCGTTTTTCAGTGTTGAAAAGCGTAAATACTTCTCTCAGTCGAAAACATTACTGCACAAAAAAAAACAATAAAAACGTGTCAAGAAAAAAAGAGGGAAAACGAATTTTCTTTCTCTTTTTCATAAAAAAAAAATGCTTCAACAAATATTCTTCCTCCCTCTACTGTTCTCCGCTAACGAGCTAGCTGGCATACCAGCCTGCTCTTTTCCACTGAAACAGCTGGCATACTAGCCTTTTCAGCCGACGCGCTTGCTCACTGCTTTCCATCCCTCTTTTACTGACAACTCAAATCTCCACTAACCTGTTTTTTTCCAGGATGAAAGTCAAAATCGAAAACAACCGCTCAGCTACTACATAATTCAACGTCCCTCACTACCTTTCCGCCAGATCATTCTTCCTTCCGCTATCTCTTTCTATCTTGTGTGATAGATATATCAGTTTCACCTTCACCAGTGTCTCCCCTCTCACTCAATCCCTGTCACAAGTTACCTTCGAATATTTCTGTCCTCTACTCCAAGAGATAGTTCCATCTCACTCTGTCTTGTTAGACAGAAATCAATCTCCCCGAAGATTATTCTCCTTGCTGCTACCACCAAATATCCCAATAAGTGAGGAGCGTGTCAATTTAATTGATACGCTCCTTTCTTTATTAAGGTATTTGGTATTTGTTTGTTGTTCAGAATTAAAATAAAAAACTACGCATCTTATAAAAAAATAATGGGAAACAAATTTGTATCACTTTTCTGGCTTAAAAATTTTCGTCTCCTCTGTAGTTTTTCCAAAAGTTAAATTTTTTCTTTTCAATTTTATTGCTTGCGATTAAAAGGAAACATATTTGTACGTCGTTTTTTGAAAAATGCATATTTATTTTAACGTTATTTTTCACAATGAAACCATCTTTTGTCGTATGTTGCATAGTTTGACCGCAAAATAAAATGTATCATTTTTAAGTATTTTTTGTGTGATTAAAACGAACGAGTGAAGTCTTCAACAAAATAAATTAATTTTTAGTTTAAAAAAATCAATTTTTAACCACAAAAATTTCCGCTCTCAAAAAAGACGAATTCTTATCAAAATCGGTATATTTTTAACCAAATAGTTAAATTTTGTACCAATTGGATAATGGAAAATTTTCTATAAAAAAGTTGAATTTTCAATAAAAAAAAGGTTAATAATCAACTACCGAGTGAAATTATCTTTTACTGAAAATAATTGATTTTCCATTAAAAAGACGAATTTTTAAAAAAATACATAAACTTTTATCCAAATAGTTAAAATTTTAACCCAAATAGCGAAGTTTGTACAAAAAAATTTAATTTATAACAAAAAAGGTCATTTTAAACCGAAAAAGATGATGTGTTAACCAGAAACTTGCATCTTTAACCAACAAGGCGAAATTTTTACGGAAGGAAATGAATTTGCAAGCCAATTTTTAAATAAAGGAAGAAGAAACCTTGCAGTAAAGGGCATCAGTGTGCGAGTACTCAGTCGAGTATATTGCGCAATATTATGTATTTAAATTAGAAACGGTTCAGGCGGCCCTGACTGTTTACTTTTCGATTACCCCGATTTAGTAACAAGGCTATTTGAAGGAAACTGCCGAAACTGTTACTAAATCGAGGTCCGATTGTATATTTATACTTTATGAGAGAAAGTTTTTTATTTTTTTCCAATAAAAGGAAAACCTTTTGCAACTTTTTGGTCTGATTTTTTTCGCTAACTTACGTTTGTGAATCGAACAGATGATATTTCAAACATGCGGAAACAATTATTTTCCAAATTTAAAACAAAAATGCATTTATCAAGTTTTACTGGTTTTATTCGCTTACTCCTCATTTATTCTGACTTGGAACAGAGAATTTAGAAAATAATTATCGTTTTTATTCTAGGACAGGGACTTTCTGTAAAGAAATATGATTTCTTTTAGAAAAGGAAATTTTTCACATGAAACGAAATTTTTTAAAAGAATTATAATTCAGATTCAGAAGTAAGGAATTAAAAAAAAATCCGTTCCAGGTCCGAATACGCCACAATTTGAAAGTTCCTTGTTCCGAATTTTGTTTGTTGCTAATTCTTTCTTTCTTCGTTAAAAATTAAACTACTTAGTTAAAAGTTAAACTCTTCTTTTAAAAATCAATTTTTGTTTCGTAGAAGATTAATCATTTTAATTGAGAATTAATCCTTGGTTTAAAATGTTTGGTTTTTTAAAATTACTTTTTAAACTACAAATTTAACTATTCGAGCAGAAAATTGAACTATTTTGCTGATAAAGCCGTTTTTTAAAGAATTCTAATCTTAAACAAAATTAAACAATTCTATTTTTGATTGAAACCTTATCTTTCTTGAATGAAAATGCAACCATTTAGTTCAAAATTGATAATTTTGGTTACACATGAAACTGTTTGTTCAGAATTTTTTGTAATTTGTGGAAAATTCGTGTTTTTTATAGAAAATGTATCTTCATGGTTGAAAATTAATCTTTTTGACAAAATATTCAACTAGTCCAGTGAAAGAGTCATAATTTTAGTTGAAAATTCATTATTTTGGTTTAGACTTAATTTTTTTATTGAAAATTTAACTGTTCTATTTTTGATAGAAAATTAATATTTTCTTGTTCCAAATTTAACAATTTGGACAATAATTTGTTTCTTTTAATTTAAAATGCAACTATTCCGTTGGAAATGCACGTACTTTGTTAGAAAATCGATTTTTTCAGTAGAAAATTTGGTTGAAATTTAAACTCTTGTTAAAATTAATTTTTTTTGGTTAAAGATACATAACTTTAATTGAAAATTAATTTCTTTGGTTGAAAACTTGTTTTTTCTTTGGTTAAACAGGAATTTTTTATGCTACAAATGTAACTAAGAGGGTAGTTCAGTAAGTCCTTAGAATGAAGTATAAAAACAATTTTTTTTGGGTAAATTTTTTTTTATTTTTCAACATAATCTCCTTGGAGCTCTATACACT
>NC_046665.1:113061449-113084357 GCF_010883055.1 Belonocnema kinseyi | reverse complement strand
TCTAGTCGGGAGTGGTGCTGACTGAAAACAGATGATTTGGAGCGATTCGCGCGCCATCTGTTGGTCATTCTAAGGACTTATTGAACTACCCTCGTATTATTCCATTATTTTAGTTAAAAATTTGTCTCCTTAGTTGAAAATTGATTTCTCGACTAAAAATTTAATTATTCAATTTGTGGTCGAAAATTATCTGTTTCTGTTGAAAATTCTTTTTTTTTTTGCTATAAATTAATCTTGGCTGAAAATTTATCTTTCATAGGCAAAATTTCAATATTTTAGTTAATCGTGTAATAATAGGGTGGCTCAAAAATGCTGTTTTTTAGAGGGCAAAGATCCCCCAAGTTTCATTCCAAATCCGAATGAAAAAATCACCCTTTTTTCGATTTTAACAGGAGCCGGTTTTTACTTGAAGTTTCCCATATAAAATGCATAGGGAAAATCACTTTTTTGAGTTTTTGTAATAACTTTCTAGGGTTTGAAAAAATGTGACGGGAAAGTGTGTGAGCCTGTTGAGAATTATTCAAAGAAATGGAATTTGTTCAAATAAGTTCGTTTCAAATTTTTTGAAATTCAAATTATTACTGTGGTTCTAGTGAAATATTTAGCAGTAATTAATAATTACTGATAAATAATTAATTTATCAGTAATATTTAAGTGATAATTTGTATTAAAAAAAATTTTTTTTTAATAAAATTAATCAAACAGTGTTGATAAATATTTCACTGAAGAAATATAAATAATGTTTAATAAAAAAAATTATTTAAAGAAATTCTATTTTTTAAACAATTGAAAATTAATGAACTAATTTTAATAAATATTGTACTAGACCAATAGTAATAATTTTTAGGGAAAAAACGAATTTTCAAAGAAAATTGTTTAAACAAGTTCCATTGTTTTAAATAATAAAAAAAATAATAAACCAATGTTAAAAAATATTCCACTACACTAATAGTAATAATTTTTAGGAGGCAAAATGAATTTCCGAAACAAAAAATTGTGTAAACAAATTCCATTTGTTTAAATAAATTTATCAATTTAGTTAAAAATTCATCAGTTAGGTTTGTTGAAAATTAATTCTTTCAACTAGAAGTATAACTCGCCCATTTTTTTAAATTTGTATTTTTTAGTGGAAAATTTAAGTATTTGTTTAAAAATTTATTTAGTTTGCAATTTTTTGCTCTTCCGATAAAGATTTATTCGAACGAACGTCTTGAATTGACGAAATACATTTTTCTTAAAGAATCATACTTTCTCGATTTCTTACAACTATTTCAGTGAAAAAATTAAGGGTTAGAAAATTTTCAGCCTCAAATTTAGTTTCTAAATGTATTAAAATATTTTTAAATTTCAAATAATTCAAACTAAATAAATGAATCATACCGAAATATTTAGTTTTTTTATAAACATTTATACGGTCATTATAGGATTTTGACAAGTATTTAACATTTCAAGACACTACCATTCAATTTTTTTTACTAATACTACAAATGATCTAGTTTTTTAATAAATATTGCTGCTTGTTATCGAAATAAATAAAAATATGTATTTTGGATCATTTTCTTAACGATTATTTTACTATTTTTAATTATAATTTTAGCGAAATATAAACGGTGCTAAATCAGTATTGCTGTTTTAGAACATTTATTTTAATTTAACGTAAACACAACGATTTGAAAAAATAAAAATATTATTAATTTTTAACACTACCCTTCTCTCCTTCATTTTTCAAATCTTTCAGACATTTATTATTTAGGTCATTAATAATTTTTTTTTCGATTAAAATTTGATTTTGTAATATATCCTTATAAGTATTCAGGGCAAAATTAAGTTTATAAAAATCAACGAAATTTTTTTAATTGTTCCAAGATCTATTTAAGACGTAGCATTATTACAATTACGCATAAATAAGGCATAATGATAAAAAGCAATAATCAATCAAGATTTTAAGAATTCACGTATTTTATTAAATTTAAATATTATTATAATTATAATCATAAGAAATTCTTAAAAGTTCGCCGGAATCAGTGTTTCAAAATTTTGCCTTAGGCTAAAAGTACGGATTAAAAGTATTGAAAAATTATCTGAATTATTATTATTCCTAATTAATATTTCCTTAAAAGTATTAAAAAAGGAAAGGTATATTTGTCGTAAGCATAGACACGGCCTTTCCCTTTTTTTGATCTACAAGGCAAGTGATTAAAATTCTATTTCTAAACCCGCAAATAATATAAGTTATCAATCACTTTCCTTGATTTCTTCTTGTACGTGCTATTAGAAAGACTTTAGAGAGTAAATGATACGTTGTAATTTTTTTTTTTATTAGACATCAATAGGTATCAGATTATCCATCATCCGTGAGGGACGGGTGAAAAGTACCTCGCAAGAAAATTACCTTCTAGCAGATAACGGAAGTGTTTTAAGAATGAAAAAAAATGTTAATACAAAATTTAAATACCTAATAAGCATTTATGATTTTAATTTACTTATTTATTTCTTCTTAAGGTTATATAAATAAGATTTTCCAATCATTTTTATGAAAATTTAAAAAGAATTTTGGGGAGAATCGTAAATCTTGCGACGCTGGAAGTCTGGGGGGGGGGGGGGGGGGGGGGGGGGGGGGGGTACTCAATTACAGTGATACGCTTCTATTGTGCCAACTTTGGAGCTGAATGTGGGTGGAAACTAAGTCATTATAAACTACTCCGGGGTTTTTTTATCACGCCTGAGTGCTCGCCTGTGACACCATCCTGCGTGCGCGGCGTCAATTCTCGGAAGGGCTATGGAAGGGAGGGCTATTGAAGGGTTTCACTTTACTCACATAAACTTTTGAATTTAAAAACTGATTAAAATTAAATGAATCCTAATTTAAATTCTTTGATCCTTGTATTTTATAAATTCGTCAAAATACCTGAATTTTCGGAAATCTTTTAATTCCCAGACTTCCTAAAAGATTCTGTACTCCTGAAATTCCCTGAATTCTTTAAAAGTTTTAAATCAACAAAAAAGTTAATTTTTAAACAAATAGTTGAATTTTCAACCAAAAAAGGTGCATTCTCAACCCAAAATTTTATACATAATTAATTTTTTAACGAGAGAGATTTGAATTTTAAGTCAAAAACAGTTGTACTCATAAAAATACAAGTTTTTAACGAAAAAAAAATAATAATAAAAAATCAAATATATTTTACAAAAGAGACGGATTTTTTACCAAATTTTTAAAGTTTTAAGCCCGAAATGTTTATTTTATACAAAAAAGTTCATTTGGAACAAAATAGATGAAGTTTTGACCAAAAAATAAATTTTTATCAAAGTATTCAAAATTTCAACCCAGAAGTTAAATTTTGAACAAAAAAAGATGAATTCCTAAGGAAAAATTTAATTTTTCCTATTTTAACCACGGAGTTGTAGTTTTAACAACATTTCCATGAAAAGAATTGTTTTTAAATCTTCCAGAAATTCCTTGAAATTTTCAGGCATCTTTCGAGATCAAAATTTCGTTTTCAATTTTCTTTAAAAATAAATTTTATAAAATAAAAATCCATTGAAAAGTTTGACAGGAATTTGAACCAATTTTCTTACTTTCTTAATATCTTCCAAAATTCTTAAAACGCTTTGAAATTTGTTTTCGTAACCATCAACAATTTTAATTTGGCTTTCCATCTTTTTAAATATTCTCAAGTTTTAAGTTATTTTCTAATCTTTAAAAACTTGCAAATACCATAAAAAATCATTCGATATGTTCCTGAATATTATTTTGATTTTTCAAAATAAGTACATTGCCATAAAATATTCCATAGTTTTTTTTATATAACGTTAGAAAACTTTTTCAGTATTTTTAAATCTTTTGGTTCGATTAATTTTTGTAAATATAATTAATTATAGCATTTTTTCGAAATCGTAAGAAAATTGTTCTTTTCTCTTAAAACCTTTAGAATTCCTTGAAAATTTTATTTTAAAATCTTTAAAACTTCTGAATATCTTAAAAAGAATTCAAATTCAAATTGTTCTCTTAAGATTAGTTTTTTATAATAAAAAATGTATTAAAATATTCCCGGAAATTTTTGAAATATTTTCTAAATATTTATTTATGAAATATTAAAAAATTGGTCTTTTCTCTTGAAACCTTTACAATTCCTTGCAAATTTTATTTAGAAATCTTCAAAACTTCTAAATACCTTTAAAAAAACTTTAATTCAAAATTGTTCTCTTAAGATTAATTTTTTCTAATAAAAAAGGTATTACAATTTTTCTAGAAATTTCATGAAATATTTTCTATTCTCTTGAAATATTTTCAAGTTGAAAATTATCCAATAATTATTAAATTTGCAAATTCCTTTGTATTCTTTTTCAAAATTTAAGGAAATTATTTTAAGTATTTCAATTTTTTGTATTTTCCCTTAAAATGCATTTTTAAAATAAAATATCATTTTAAATTTTACCAGGAATCTACAAAAGTCTGTTTCTATTCTCTAGAAACCTTTCAAAATTTTTTGAAAAGCTTCTTTTTCGAAAACTTGAATAATCTGCATTTTGTTTGGAAGTTTCTATAATCTTCGTAAAACTTCCAAAACTTTGTTATACAATTTGTGTAAATCCTGCAAAATTAAAAAAATTATCCGAAAAATTGGTTTTAATCAATATTATTTGTTTACTGTAAATAAAATAATCACATATTTTTATCAAAGAAAATTTTGTTTAAATTTTTAAGGTTTTCACAATTTTTGTTTGAGTTTAAAATAACATTAATTTAAAAAAAAAACATATTTCTGGACTAAAAAATGGTGTTATAAAATGTGTATATTATTTAAAAATTGGCAAAAAACGTTTTCGAAAATCGAATTGTTAATTAAAAAATAATAAAAAAAGAACTTCGAGATAAAACAGTGTTGAATTGAATCCTGCAAAGTTTATTTGAAAAATCTTTCTAAGCCTAGGAAAAATTTCGGGACTATCAAAATTTAAAAAATTTTCCGGATAAAAATATTTATTTATGTATTCTTAATAACTACATAATACTAATTATAAAAAATTTTTGCAATTGTTTAGATTCAGGAATTTTCTAGTTTGGATGTTTTATAATTCGGCAATTTTATATTTGGAATTTCAATACCCAGAAATTTTAATTTTAAGGATTTTTTAGTCGCCCCTATTTAAAATTCTCTCAAAAATATTATTTTCCGTACCGTCAATAGGGAAAGTACCGATACCGAAATTTTTCTTTACCAGTACCATAATTTCATTTTTCTTATCTCTTTTAAGATGGAAAAAGTTAACAAATTATCATGAGGTAAAATAATGTTAAGAACAAAATTATTTATTTTTATACAAATTTGGAAAAACGGGTCTCTCTCTCTCTCTCTTACAAGTATACTTTCTATAGTCTATACTTTCTCTTTCAATTCGCGTCACCCTTATGTGCGGTAATTCACAATCACTCTAAGGACTCCTCCCCGATATCCCCACTACTGCCACGCTAACAAAAACTTGTACATGCTCCCTCCCTCTGCACTCTTTCACTCTGCGATGTTATGAGAATTTATACTGATTCCTCACGAAAAATTTCAAAGTTATCAGATCAAAGATTACTTCTGCCAAGTGGCCCCACTACCACACACTTTATTTTTAATATTTATTTTTATAAATTTTGTTTATATAAACTATATTTTTTCGTGAACGAAAGTGTTGATTCTATTTTTTATTAAACTTCGAAGAATATATTTCAAGAGAAACAATGGCAATAATTTTAATTTTTATAATACATATCCGGGATAAAAATAATTTGCTGAGAGAGTTAGCGCCGAGACACGCTGTGCGTTTAACGGTAACCAAAAATCGTGATCTTATCGATATCGGTAGCGATTATGAGAAATGAAATCGATTTATCTCCGAGCGATCCAATTCTCTGGGAAATGATTCGAGTATGAAAAATTCTGATCTAATTAGATTGGCTGCTCGTATTTCATATCGACAACCTTTGAGACTATATCGAATTCCTACCATGTTAAAAAAATCTATAATCGATTGATTGATGTGTAAAAAATAAAACAGTCAAAAATCAAATTGAAAAAAATGTTTTAAATGTTTTCATGATATTCTCTCTAAATTTTGATTATTGAAAAATAACTAGTGGTTAGTTAAATTATACTGATGATGTAGCTAGAATTCAGTTATTGACAATTATTAAATATGTACTGATTTAATTAGTAATTATTCCTACATGCATGCGCACTTTTCAAACTCGTAATTATTGTTTCCATAAATATTTGTAATGTAAATGACTCTACACAAAGGAATTTAATTTAAGAAAGATCTTTTTATTTATATTTATATTTATGAAAAGTGTAATTTCCCATTCACATAAAATTAAATTAAAATAATTATATTACTAAATCAATAAATAAAATTAATAATAAATTAAATAATGAAATATATTCAATTTAAACTATCAACATTCCTATTTCTTTATCGCAGGCTTTTTATTATGAGGTTAAAAAATATTTTGTTGTTGTTGAAAATTCTACTGTTGTTTGGAAGAATTTTTGGGTGAAAAAACAAAAAATGTTTAAAAAATCATTTTTTTGGCTTAAAAGTTTAAAAGATTTCAAATGGAAGATTTATCACTTTAGTTAAAAATTCATCTCATCTGTGAAAATTTAATTACTTTGTTGATGTTTTTTTTATTTTTATTTTCTTGACGGACAATAAAACCATTTCATTTGGAGTTAAAAGATTGATCATTTTAGTTGAAAATTCAATTTTTTGGCTTGAAATTTATCTTTTTAAATTGAAAATTTAACTCCTTGTTAAAAATTTGAACTCCTTTGCTAAAAATGAATTTTTTCTGTTAGAGATTCTCTTGTGTGGTTATAAATTTAACTGTTTTGTTGTCAATTTAGATTTTGTAGTAAAAAATTAATTTTTTAACTAAAAATTGAAAAGTTCTATTTTTGATTAACAATTTATTTTCATTAGTTTAAAGTTGATCTATTTGGTTAAAAATTTATAACTTTCGTTAAACATTTTTCTTCGTAGAAAACTAATCTTCTTCAGAGAAATTTTACCTTTCTTTGTTAAAAGTACAACTGTTTCGATGAAAATTAATTTTTGTTCAAATTAAAAATTTTTTTTGCCTTGAAAATGTGAACTATTTTGTAAAAGTTAATTTTTTTCTATTGAAGATTCACGTACTTGGTCGGGAATGTAAATGTTGGGTAGATATTTGGAGGAAGTTTTTACTATTTGGTGGAAAATTAAAGTATTTTGTTGGAAATTTATCTTCTTTGGTAGAAAAATGATTTTCTTTTTCCAAATTTCATCTTTTCTTTTGATAAAAACTGAATTTTTTTGTTATAAATTCTTTTTTGACGATTTGGATATTTTGTTAACAACTAGTATTTTTGATCAAATTTAACTGTTGTTTTTTCAAATTTTAACTTAAAAATATTTTTTGTTGAAATATCAACTATTACAATTTCCGTTAAGAATTTGTCTTTTTGGCTTGAAAATTTGACAATTTGTTTTATAGTTTTTTCTTTTTAAATGAAATATCTTTCTTGATTTTGTTGAAAATTATTTTTTATTGATTTATTTCAACCTTTATGTTGAAAAAACCTTTTTGTTGAATATTCATATTTTTTATTAAAAATTTAAATATTTTGTAGAAAATTGGTCTTTTTCTTTAAACATTTAACAATATCGCACAGTTTTTTTCATTTTTAAAGGGAATTTGCTCCTTGGTTTAGAATTGACCTCTTTGTTTGGAAATTTATTTTTTTTAAGTTCGTATTTTTAGAATTAAAAAGGTTTTCTAACATTAAACTTCCACTGTTAAAATTTTAATTAACAATACATTTTGTTTAGTTGAATGGTCAACTATTTAGTTGCATTTTTTCAGTAAAAATTTCATCTTTTTCTGTTAGAAATTTAACTTGTTTTGTTAAAAATTTATTTATTTTTTGAGAATTTAAACATTTTATTGAAAAAAGGGATTTTTTATTGAATTCAACATTTTTGATTTTCAACTTAAAATATTTTTGGTTGAAATATGAGCTATCAGAATTTTCGTAAAGAATTTTGTTCTGCTTGAAAATTAAAAAATTATGTGAAAAATTCAAATATTTATTGGAGAATTTACTTTTTAAATTAAAAAGTCCAATTTTTTATATAAAAATGAGCTATTATTTTCTTTTTCGATTCAAGGATATATTGTTTTGGTTATATATTCGATTAGTTTAATAAAAAATTAATCCTCTGGCTTTAAATTCATGTCGATGTGTAAAAATTTAATTTCTCCAATTTTTTTTTATATCGTTGAAAAGCCTAAAATATAATTTTTTTTTGATAAAAATATAACTGTTTGGGTAAAAATTGATCTTTTTTGGTTAAGGATTGAATTTTTTGTTTGAAAATTCTTCCTTTTGTGTTGAACTTGAAAGTTTTTTATTTTGACCTAAAATATTTTAGTTGAAATTTCAAGTATTATAATTTTTGTTATAAATTCATCTTTTTGCTTTAAAAATTTAAGAATTTGGTATAAAAAATGCAACTTTTTTATTGGCAATGTACTTTTTTTCATGAAAATGTATATTTTTAGTTTAAAAATTCAACTATTTTGTAGAACATTTTTTTTTTTTATTGAAAATGTAACAATTTAGTTTAACTTTTTTCTTTACTGACTGAAACATATATTTTGTTAAAATTATTATTTTTTCTATAGAATTCATCGTCCTGTTAGAAATTGTATCTTTTCTTGTAGGAAATTAAACTCTTTTGTTAAAAATTAATTTCTTTTTTCATAGAGGATATAACTATTTTAATGAAAATTCTTTTTTTTTTGTTGAATTGAACTTTTTTCACATAAAATAAAAATATTGTTATTTAAAACATCAATTATTATATTTTTCGTTAACGATTCCCGTGTTTTGATTACAAATTTAAGGATTTTGTTGAATCGTTTTTTTGATTAAAAGGTTTTCGACTTTAAATTCAAATAATTTTTGTCTTAGAATACACTTTTTTTCGACAATTCACCTTTTTTAAATGAAAATTCAACGATTTTTTTGAAAATTCGCCCTTTTGTCTTGAAATTTCAACATTGTAGTATAATTATTTTTTCTTGAATGAAAAATATGTCGTAGTTAAAAAATTTTCTTTTTGTTTTGGAAATTGTTCTCTTTCGGTAAAATTATCATCTTTTAGTTGAAAAATGCAAATTTGTTGTAGAAAATTTACTTTTCCTTTTGTTTGTGGAAAAACTATTTTGTTGAAAATTATTTTTTTTGAACAGTTAAATTGTTTTTTATTTTACCTTAAAATATTTTTGGTCGGAATGTCACCTATAACAATTTTTGTTAAAAATTAATCTTTTCGTTCAAAAATTCAAAAATCTGGCAAAAAAATCGACTTTATGGTTAAAAAAAGTACTTTTCTCTTGAAAATTCAAGTCCGGATTAAAAATTCAAACGCTTCATAGAAAATTCTTCTTTTGGCTTAAAAATTAAACAATTTGCTTCACAATTTTTTTTAGGGGGTGATTGAGAAATCTTTTTTGGTTTAAAATTTATGTCATATAAAAATGTAACTATTTTGTTAAAAAATCGATTTTTTGGAATGGAAAATTATTATTATTCTAACTGAAAATTGAACTATTTCATTTTTCGCTAAAATTTCATATTTCTTAGTCTAAAAACTAGTAGAAGATTTATCTACTTTTGTATGAAATTACTCTTCTCGATAAAAGATTCATCTTTTTAGTTGAAAATTGAAATACTTGGTTGAAAATTCAATAATAATTTTGAAAATGTAATATTTCTACTCGAAATGTCAATTTTTGAAAAATTGAATTAATTACAGTTTCCACAACAATTTTATTTAAAAGAATTTATTTTCTCAATTTCGTTGATGAAATTAAAAAAAAAAAATAATTTATCGGTTTAAATTTTTAGTACTGACTTAATTAGTAGTATTTTTCCTACATCGCATTTAGAGAGCTTCGACTGCAATATTAACCACATGTATTAATAGTTAATCAATCAAATTACCCTCAATAATAAATTTCAAAGATCAATGAAACCGACGTTGAAGAGAATGACGAAGGAATTTATTTAACCATTAATAATTCACTGGACAAAAAAAAATTAATTCACATTTTTCTCAATTTAGTCGACACTGACTTTTATATAGCACTAAAAAGTTATTAATGATAATCAAAGCATTGTACCACTAATTACGTAAAAATGTTGTTTGCATCCCGTAATGAGTAAAAAAGCTGAAGAGAAAATTTTACATAGAATCTCTATTTTCTCTCGGTGCAATGCAGCATAAATTTTCAATATGGCTGCAATTCACGTATGTGATGTGGATTCTTCGTACATGACTGACATAACTGAAGTGAAAAAAGGCTCGTGTAGCACAAGAGATCTTTCATTGCGCAGTCCAAAGGATGTGATTTGAATGTTTACATGTCTAACATTCCAGGCAATTAATGTCCAGAGAGTTGACTCCAGTCTGGCTCATCAGTTGCGCAAATAAACGGGTATAGTTCAAGAGTGAGCGAACGAACATGATAAATCCATTTTATGAAGAAAAAAAAAAGAAATAAAGAAAAAAAAGTTATGTACTCTCTACGAAGCAGTTATCAGAGTTGAGATACAGGTCCTGTTTTGAACTACACGGAAAAAAATGTATTTACAGTAGCCAATTTTTAGTCTGGTATCGCGAAAATGAATTTCCCTGAAATCTGTGTAATGCATTTGGAGGTTAAGTTTGTTGTTTTTATCGGGTTTCTTGATATTTCAATATAGTTATCGCCTACGATCGAAACAAATGTAAATTATTATTACTGCATCATAAACTCCATTTAATATTAACAATCGCACACATTTTAAGTCGTAAAAAGCGTTTAATTGTCCAAAACAAATCTGAACTGGCATTGCTCCCGATTAGACCGTCGCCATTTTATTTCACTGCTCCCATAATGCACCGGCGCTCTTCCGATAATTGCTTCAGACACCTATTCTTAATATCCCTATTATGGCTATATTTATTAGGGGTTTGACAATACAATGACCCTGTTATATGGAAAATGGTCAAGGATATATTCATTTTCGCTGATCCAGGGAATATATCCCTATCACAGCTCAATTTTTTTTAACGTGTAATATTAAGAATAAAAAAAATATTAGTGAATAATTATTTTTAAATATTAAAAATTATTACTATTTATAAAATAATAATGTGGCTATTTATTCAAATTTACTGCATATTATAATTTGAGAATATTTATTCGAATTCTTTTTGTTTGATAGACAATCTGATTTTCACTGCATTATCCATAATCATTTAAGTAAACTGTTATGTGCGCGCGCACGCGCGCGCTCACTTTTATATTCATTTTTATAATTTTCTCAATTTTCTAATAATAATTCATTTGGTAAAATTTTGTTGAAGACTTATATTCTTGTTGAAATTAGATTCTGAAAGAATTAATTCAGTGTATCAATGCATCGTAAAATGTACGAGTACTATTATTAGGGAGCGTTCATATATTTCGTAACGTTATTTTAAACACTTCTACCTTCCCACACCCTAACTGCAGTTACGTAATATTTTTTTTGTGTTATTTTAAAAAACTTGACAGTTTTTTTGTAAATAAAAATAGATTTTCAGGATGAAGTGCGGTATAGAAATAAATTAAACCATATTTTGTCGTAACACAACAATGTTTTTTTTATATTTTTTTAGTGGCACACATCTTAAATTTATTTACAAGGGAAGAAGTATCAATAATTTTTCAAAGAATTATATAAGTTTTATCATTTTCATGAGACAATTAGGAAAGATTTTTAAATATTCAAGATGTGTCAAGAAAGGAATGCAGAAGATTTAAAAAACATATATTTTATTTTACAGGATTTTACAAATTATTAGAAAAATGTCAGCCTTTTCAAAACATATTTAGGTCTTTTATAATTTCAGAAGAAATAATAAATATTCCATAAATTTTCCAAACTGCTTCCAAGGTTTAAAATATTTTAAGTCTATGCAAACCCTCTTGAATTGCTAAAAATATTTGTAAATGAATCCAATTTTTCTTAAAATGTTGAAAAACCATTTAAAGTGTAAAAAATGTATCTCAAAATCTTCCAAAATTTCTTAAGAATTTGAAGAATATTATAAAATATTTGTGAATATTTCATATTCGTCAACAAAAAATGTAGACTAAGCAAAATATATATTTTACGGGATTTTACAAAATAATAGGACAAGTTCGAGCCCTTTTCGAATTAAATATCTACACAATACTTCTTAAATTCTTAAAAATATTATTATCTGACTGGAATTTTTCTTGAAATTTAGAAAAGTTATTTAAAATCGAATTTGCTATCTAAAATTCAGTTTTTCACACATTTTTTTCACGAATTTTAATTTGAAAGAAAAAACATTAGTGTCCAGACGCTTGCGTTTTTAACGTCTGGCTTTGTTTTTGTTTAAGAACTTTCACATAAATCTGCATTTTTGAAAATCTTCTGCAGTTTAAAAATCTTCTTCATTTTTGTAAATTTTCGCAATATTTGTAGAATTTTATGGTTTAATTTATTTTTTAATTTTACAAAATTAAAACATTTTGCTTTAAAATCTTCTACTCTTTCTCGAAATTTAAGTAAATATTTGATGTTTTAAAATCTTTTTTGAATTTTCTGCTGAAGCTAATTTTTCAAATTAAAAATTCTTGAAAAATTGTTTTGGGAACCTATAGAATTTATGTCATAATCCTGAATTTTCAAAAAGGTCCTAAAATATCTTATAAATTCTTATTGTTTTTTAATGGTCTAAAACTTGTAAATATCTCTTAAATTTATTAAAATTTATTCTAAAATTATTTATTTTGGCACGATGTTGCTTTAAACACTTGTTAACCCTTTTTTTTTACTTTGTAAAATAATATAAAAAGTTTTTGAATCTTTTTTAATGAGCTCTTAGAACTCATTAGTAAAAAATTGTTTGAAATTTTCCCATGAAACTAAACTATATATTTTTCCTTCTCTTGACGCCCTAAAAAATTAAGTTTACCTAAATTTGAATTAAATCACGGAAAATGAAAATAATTTTATTAAAATCTTCCATATTATTTTTTAAAAATTTTGAAATCTTTAAAATTAACAATTATTATTTCAGAACAATTATTTTATATCTTTTAACAAATTTAAAATGTTATTTATAAAAATTTCATTCTTTAGTGAGTTAATATTCATTGAAGGAAAAAAATTTGAACATTTTTACATATATTTTTGAAAATTGACTGAAAATATTAATCTCAGAAAACCAGCATAATTCCGAAAAATTAGTTAATTGAAAATAGGTACTTTGAAAATAAATTCATTTATATTATGCAAATCATATTTAATGTTCCATTATATAACATACAAGTAAATAATGTATTTATTTGTTACTTATGTTAATTAAATTAAAGGTAATAAATTTTAATCTTTATTAAATTTAATGTTCGAAAGAAAATATTCAGCTTATATCCATTAGTTAGTTTACAGAATAAGAAGCATTAAACTATAATTCTCACTAAAACCTTTAAATAAATTTTAGTTGATAAATTTTTTTAAATTTCAACTTTCATTTCTAAAATTTTTCTTTATTAATAAATTCTTAGACTAATTGCAGAAAATGTGGTTTTTTGTAAAATTAGTTGATAATTAATTAATCATTTCACAACATAAAAGCATTACACAATTATTTTAATTAAAACACTTAAATAGTGTTTACATTATATTCTCATTCAAATTTTGAACTGGATTTCTCTACATTTAATTTATTAATAAGCTTTCTAGCTAACTTAAAAAATTAAAATATGTGTACATATAATTTAGAAAATTGAATTTAAATACTCATTTCACAATATAGGAGGCACCATAAAAATTATATAATTGTAATAGAATATTAAAATATTAAAAAATTTTAATCCAATTTTTATTTACTTTATTATTTTATTTCTTATTATTAAATTTTAATTTACATTAAATATTATTGAACTTAATGATTTCACAATATATCTATTAATTTAATAATCTCTTATATTATTTAACAAAATTAGATTTTAAGATAAAATTTAAAAAAATTATTCCTGTAACATTGAATAAACCAAATTAAATTTTATTTAAATTATATTTAATTTTAAATTTGTAAATAATTTGAAAATATGAAATATGAATATAATATTAGTATAAAAAATTATAAGCATGTATAACATAATATTATTAACCTTTATAATTTGCTAATATAGAACTCATGAGAATATTATTATTATAACTAAAACGTGAACAATAAAAATTTTTTACGACTCAATTATGTAAAATTTAGAATTGATATAGCTCCAATATTAAATAGTTAATAAATTTTGATTAGATAACGTTAAAATAAAAATACGATATTATTTAATTTTAATCTAAAAATAATAACTTTTTCAACACTAAATCTTTAACATAATTTAAACATTAATATAATAAATTTATTCATTTGTAATGTAGCTTATAATAACTTTACATTTTAACCCCAATGCTTAATTATATTTTATATAAAAATTTTATTAAACTTGATGATTTCGCAATATATCTATTAATTTAATAATCCTTTTTTCAATCAAATTTTAAGATAAATTTTAACTAATTATTACTTTAACAAATATAGCTCTGATATTAAATATAATATAATATAATAAATTTATATAATTGTAATTTAGCTTATAATAACTTTACGTTTTGATACAAGATTTAATTATAATTTATATAATATTATTAAACTTGATGATTTCGCAATATATCTATTAATTTAATAATCGTTTATATTATTTAAAAGAATTAAATTTTAATCCATAAATTATGTGCTTAAATCCACTATGTAAGATTCAGCCTCCATGCGCTGCTAATGGAGGTTACGATTTTTCATATATGAGATACTTTGAATTACAATAAAATGTTTAAAAGTGATTTATTGCTATTTATTTAACAATAAAATTAATTTTCGGTATAAAAATTAATTATGGGAAATAAAGTTGGAAGCAAGTGAATTTGTTCCTACATAGCCAAAAATTAATTATTTAGTAATTAAGAAATGAATAATAGACAATAAATTCATAATTAATTAATAATTAATTGATAGTCAAACAATAATTAATTAATAATAATTAAATAATTTTTTATTAAAAATGATGATGATTTTATTAATTTTTTAATCAATTTTCTACCAAATACTTTTATTTTGAACTCAAACAATAGGCATTATGAAGTTTAAACCAAACAGTTTGATTTTTGTACTAAACTGTTGAATTTTAAAACCAAGAAGAAAAATTTTCTAAAAAACAGTATAATTTTTAACATAAAAGTCGACGGTCGGTCAAACCTTGGCCCCAGTATAAGCAGACCTTTGGATAAACTTTGTTTAATGGTTACAAAAAGACCATGAAAGTGCAGTCTCAAATCTACAAAAATTAAAAAGCTTATTTATATTGTGACACAAGATCACAATTAAAAATGTCGAAATTAAATTTAATTATTTTAAATTTCCTATCTAATAATATTTTTTAAGTGAATAACCTATACAGTTTAAAATTAGAATGATAGAAATCTATTTTTATATTTTAAATCAGGCTTGCAATGTTTTTATAAATAAATAAATATAATGAACAAAATAGTCGTTTTTTCTGTGTTGAAATTCTCTATGTTTCATAGTAACATTAGTGAAAGATGCTCCAATATTATATATAATTAAAGGGAATGACATAAAAAGAAACGAATTTTTTCGTCCACAGGTGCCTGAATAACGCGTTTGTCTGTTAAATTTTATTTTTTAAATCATAAAAAATATAACCTAATCATAAATGTTGCTGAATTTATCTAGAAGATTCCAGTGAAAAAGTCTAAAATCGAAAAAAAAAATTTTCCGTTGACAAATGCCCCAATAATGCGTTTGTTTATCAACTTTATGTAAAAAATTATTAAATTGAACAAAAAATTATTAATTTTGCGGAAATTATCAAAAGATTTCTAATTAAAAATGTTGACATAAGTTTTATGTAAAAAAATGCCTTATTATTGCATTTTTTCATTAGGGTTGTTAAAAAAAATCATTAAATTAATCAACTAATTATAAATGTTGCTTAACTCGTCATGAAGTCCCCAATGGTAAAGACTGGCATTGAAAAAAAATGTTACTGTCGATAAATGTCTGAATAATGCATTTGCTTATTTAATTTTTTTTTAATTATAAGATTAATCAACAAATTATAAATTTTGGTAAAATTATCATAAAGTTCCTTATTAAAAAAAACTAAAGTAAAAATAAAAATTTCTATCGAAAAATTCCTGCCCAATGCATTTGTAAATTAAATTTGTTGTAATTTCAACAATAATAAGTTTTAAAAAAATTTTAATCATCGTGTTTTTATCAAAATTTCTCGCTAGAAAAAGTGTTTTCTAGTACTTCTTTAAGTTTACTTTTATTGTATTATATATCAATCAAGTTATTAAGAAATATCTCCGTTTTCTCGAAATTCGGAATGAGAAGTCAAATATTTTCCGGGACCGTCACTGCCAAATAATTAATTAATTTTACATTAATATTCTATTGGACATTTGCTATATTTCTTTTAAATATTTCTAGAGTGACTTTCGATATTCTATTTATTTTGTTAATTTAATAAATTTATTAATTAAAGTAAATTGTTTGGTGACAATTGAAATAAGTATGCGAAGATCCTTCTATTATCAAAATTAAATTTTCAAATCACTTGTCTCATTCAATATTCGGAAAATATTTTTAAAAGAGAAATAATTTTACAAGGGCAATGAAATTTAATTTTGAATTTTTTCGACTTGATTTTCATATACCTACATTTAAATAAGAAAGAAGTATTGGCAGAAGAACCTTCTAGGGTAAGAGCACTAATTCTTGGCTCCCCCCAATTCTTGGCACCCTTCTCTAGATTTGATAAAATAATAAGACGATAGAGATAAATAGCAAATTGTCTTTTATTTTTTTAATCGTGCAGAAATTTTTTTGTCATAACATATATTCAGTTTATGCTAAACAATAACTTATTTTGTACTGAAATTAAAAAATGCAGCCTTGTTTCCAGGCTACGGAGAATTTTCAGGTTAGCTGAAGAAAATCTTTAGATAATTGCAGTTTTCAATTTACCCCTGGCAACGTTTTAATTAAAGTAAGGGAATATTTTCTTTTCGGCACATTTTGGGAAAGGTTAAAATTGTTAATAAAAAATAACTGAGACTTAACTATAATTTATGAAATAAATAATAGTGGCTGCCAATGAATTTTCAATCTAAAGCATTGTATGCAGTTCTTTGCACCCCCCCCCCTGCCAGAATTTGATTGTATGTTCTTGCAATGATTTATATTCTTGGCCATCGGAAAAAGTATGGTTATGTCCGTTTGTTGTTTCGTAAAATTTAGAATGAAAGACTGAATTAAGGGCATGCTCTTCGTGACCACGTGACCAAACTAGTTCCCGGTTATGAGCATTTTTTTTGTGTTCACTGTGTCCATACGGATTGAGATATCGTGTTTAAAATTGGACAGATTAAATAAAAAACGCTGAAGAACGTTTGTATATATCAAAATGCTTTTAATTATGAAGAAAGTTTCCTAGTGAAAAAACTATAGGAATAGGACAAATTTTTTAACGTCGTTTAAGTAGATGCCTCGATTTGAAAAAATCGACGAATATCTTAGAATGTGATACTCGAAAATCCGTCCAAGTCCCATTTTGAGAAATATTCATCTTCAGAAAATAATTAAAATTTTCTAATGGTTATATATTCTTGTGGATTTTTTGTACTGGTGTGAAATAATTCTAAGTTATACCAAACCAATAATAATAAAATTTCGCCCGGGGGCGAAAGATAAGGTGAGTCCGACGCTGAGCCCTGCTGGTTGGTTCACTGTCGGCAATAGTTATCAGCTGATCGATTCACCGTGAAAAATAAGACGTCAAGAATTATGGAAGTTGGTTGGAAAACTCCGAAGAGTAAATTTGATCACATTTCTGGTGTTGTTATGTTTCCAATTTAAAATTTATCTTTTATTTTTAGGACCAACAAAATAAAAATCATTCTACACAGAAATTTCATGAACGAACTTATTCACGTGGTCTCGACTTTATCGACGTTCAAAGTTTCTTTTTTTCTCTGATAGAAATCGCTAAAAATGCTCCAAAAATAATGATAGGTTACGTGTGTGCAGATACTTGTTTGTTGATTTGCAATGAATGTGCAAATTTTATTGCTTATTTTAGTTTTTTTAAGGCTTAGACGATTTAGTGCAAAATTGGTGTCAATGTTCAATATACGCGAACCAAAAAATCCGAGATACATCAAACCAAAAATTATCTGCAAAGTGCTATAACTTAAATAGTAATATCCTATTTCATCGATTTATAAATAAACTTTCTCTAAACCTATAAAAATATTGATGTATACAAACGTTCTTTAGTGCTTTTTATTTAATCCGTCAAATTTTAAACACGATATCTCAATCCGTGTGGACACAGTGAAAACAAAAAAAAAAATGCTCATAACCGGGCACTAGTTTGGTCACGTGGTCACGAGGAGCATGCCCTTAAAAGTAAAAACAATAGTTTAAAGTAAATTACTGGAGCTGTACTTAAAAGAAGCAAGTAATTATATTTGATGGTATATTTTATTTAAAAATAAAAGCGAATTCGCAAACTTAGCGATGTAGGCTTAACAACAAATCAGTCTAATGTATTACTCATAACTAGTCTATTCAGAAAAATTACTGCCTGATTTACATTTAGAAAAAGAATCTCGGATGTAATTTTTAACACTCATAAAAATGCGTTAAATAATAATAAGGCTGATTTGAATAATGTAGAGAGAAAAGAAGTATTTTGTAATCGATTTTCAGGTTAGCATCTGATTGATAAAAAATTACAGGAACCTGCAGATTTTATAGGAAAAGCTAATTCAACCTAACATGTACAAGAAATTGCTTAAAAATCTGTGAAAAACGGAAATATGGATCACTTTTTAAAGAAATTTCTTTATAAATTAAATTTTTTCTATAATATAAATTGCTCATTGAAATTCAATGAAAATAAACTGCTATTTACAAAATATATGTCTTATAATTTTTTTGCCTACAATTAAAAGTTATATAATTTATACACATTCTTGTGCATTTTTTCATAATTATTTATTCAAATTGCAAGAATTGTTTTTTGAAGTAATTTTGAATTGCGCGCCAAGTGCGACCAACCAGAGCGGGGACCCGTTCATTTTTCGGAACGGATAAAATTTAAGAAAGGTAAAATTTCAGAATGGGTTATAATACATAATGGTAAAACTTAGGAATACCAAAAATTCGGAAAAAGGAATAAATCAGAAATCCAAAACTCTGAATAGTATTTATTCGGAAACCAAAGAGGCGGAATGGGTAAAAATTCGGAAACGTTAAAATTAAGAGGGTGAACAATTAGGAATAAGTAAAAATACGGAGAGGAAAAATTCGGAATAGTAAATAAATGTTGCTATTAGCAGGTGAATAGTTTTTTTATTTATGGTAGCATACAAATATTTATCACAGTAAATTTAAATAGGATATCATAATAAATTTATGATATCCATCATTTTAAATTTTTCACGAAAAAATAATTATTTTCTATCATTATATCATTTAAAAACAATTTTCAATATACAACATAAATTTATTATATGATATTTAAATTCACAGAGATAAACATTTGTTTGCTACCATAAATAAACAATTATACACCTGCTAATAGGTATATTTATTAATAATTCCGAATTTTTCTACTTTCCGAATTTTTCCTCTCCGTATATTTACATATTCCTAATTTTTCACCCTCTTTATTTTAACGCTTCTGAATTTTCACCCATTCCGCTTCTTTGGTTTCCGAAGTAATACCTTTCAGAGTTTTGGATTTCCGACTTATTGCTCTTTCCTACTTTTTGCTATTCCTAAGTTTTACCATTATGTATTATAACCCATTCTGAAATTTTACCTTTCTTAATTTTTACTGTTTCGAAAAATGAACGGCCCCCCCAGAGCGCGCCCCTAACGCAAGCACAGTAGCACGGGGTGCCAACATTGGCATCACTGTATTGAAGAAGGGATAAGTTAAAAAGAAAAGTTAGTTTTATAATTTGCTAATTAATTATGAGAAAAATTGTAGCACTTTATTCGGTTTTATACATTTTATTTATTAATTTTGATTTCTACCTACTACGCACCATCTCTGCCAGAAGGTTTCGAAGCCAGCCTTATAGCAAGACAAGCTTTCGCAACAAGTGCCTCTATCACCATTTTTTTCTCCATAAAGTTTACAACCTTCGTGCCAATCATCATAGTGTATGAGCCCTTTAGGAAGCTTGGGGTCTTTGTGAGGTTTGGGATGGTACCAAGCAGGGGGCGAGATGTTGATTGCCATTTATTATAAATTAGTACAAATGCCAGCATTGCAGCAAGTACCGTTATCTCAGATTTTGAAGGTAACATTTTTGTTATCTGAAAAAATGATGAATGTAGGCTTATTTGAGTTCACATAAAGCTTGAACACCCCAGGATGATGTCACAAATATAAAGAACCACCCCCTCTTTTAAGTCAAAATGTTGAATTTGGTTTGATTTGATAAACCTCTAAAATAAGACAGTAAACAAAGAAAATAATATTTTAGCAGACTCTAAAGCCCAAAATGCTCTAAAACAGGAAAAACAGGGTGATTCTTTACAATCACGCTATTCATTCAAGTTTAAATTCTTCTTTAATGATCTCCTCTCATCTCTAGTCCAGACATTAAACCACAAAAATTACCCCAAACTTGGATAATATAAAGTCTTAATTAAATTTTGAAAACGCTGAAGTCTGAATTTTGTAAAAGTTCTATTATACAGAGTGTCACAAAAGTACCGAAACCACCTGATGGTGACCTCAGTTTTGACCTTGTGGATGACCCTCATGTTAGTTTCAAGGTCCACTTTTTTTAATGAAAGCGCCCCCTTTTGATACCGTCAACCGAAAGAACGGAAAATTTTACGTTCAAATATGCACTTAAGTCATATGTTTTGAATAACCTTAAAGTTCACCCAAAGGTCATTTCAACTCATTGTTTTAATGGACATAAAAACAGCCGTTTGAAGGTCACGACCGCTCAAGTCGGGTTAGTGAGGTCAATTTTTAACGTTAACGAAAAACATTATCCATGGGGTTTTTAAGGTCGCTAAGACTGAATCTGTATGTTATGAATGTGACTTTTGTTATGACCTTGGGGATAATCTTAATGTCCCTCATGGTTATTTCAAGATATAATTCTACTTATGTCCTGAATACAAATTTGATTTTACGATTTCCCTTTATTTCGATTGCCGGAGACAAAATGAAGCTTTTCATCATAAAAAAATTTGACCTTGAAATAACCATGAAGATCATCACGGTTATCCCCAAGGCGAAAACAAAACTCAAATCCATCTCATACAGATTCAGCCTTAGCGACCTCAAAAACCCGTTGGATAATGTTTTTCGTTAACGCTAAAAATTGACCTCAATTACCCGACCTGGGCGGTATTGACCTTTAAATGGCCCCCAGGTCAGGGTTCAGTTTAGACTCTAATCAACGCGTGATACTTACATAAGTTTGTCTGCTGTGAAATATTTTCCAATGATGCTGTTCTTATAGCTCTCAAAACATTGTTTGAGTTCCAATGATCATAGGGTGACATTTAATGTCATCTGAAACATATGACCTAAGTGCATATTTGAATGTAAAATTTTCCGTTTTTTTGGTTTCGGGCGTCAAAAAGGGGCATTTTAATTTTTTTTTAAGTTGACTTTGACAAAACCACGAGGATCATCCTCAAGGTCGAAACTAAGGTCACCATCACGTTCCTCGTTGAAACTTACAACGGAAATATTTAAATGTATATTAAGGATAATTATTATATACACCAGAACCTCGATTTATGTCAAATGTTTTTCTGTGTTTCTATAACTGAAATTTCCACGGTCTTGTAATGGGGGCAACTGCAGGGTCGCAGAGCGCATGTGTTACATAAGTTTAGTTTCATAAATCAAGGTTTCAGTGTAAATAAAAATATTGTTTCGAATTCAAGTTTTGGCATATCTTTTCATTAATTTATACACTATGTCCTTGGACAACTACCCAGGCAAAAATATGATGTGTAGTTTATATATAGTGTGAAGTATTATATAAAACATTCATTTGTTTTATACATATTTTGTATAAAATAAATTAATATTATATTTAATACTTCACGCTATAAATAAACTATATATAATTTTTTCGCTTGGGTAAACACTGATTGAAATTGTAGATCTTATATTGCCAACTCCAGATTGGAGAGAAAAAGATGGAGATGCCGATATAATTCATGTGACAGAGTTGCTCACCATTTATCGACTTTATGACTTCAAAAGACAATTAAAAATGCGCTTTATATTATACATACATTATTATACTTACAAGTAGTTTTGAGGAAACGTGTCAAGATGAGTGTGACTAATAAATATTCATGAAAATGTATTCGTGTATATTCACTATTCGGTATCTCAATTGGTTTTCTAAATTATTGAGCTAGTACAGAGCCGCAAATAGCCTTTATTGCGCCCGGTGCGAATATCACCGAATATCACCGTAATACTTTTAAAATTCATTAAAATTCTTGAAGCAAATTTGAAGAAAAAAATATTTCAAGTTAAAATTGTTTATTTAACAGTACACCAAACTCTCGCTTTCAGTCACCCCGTTCTCTGCCTTCCTAGAACTGATGGCTCATGCAGTTTCTCAGGGGAGTAGGGCGAGAGCCCTATTATATTATAATAGGGCT
>NC_046665.1:113056497-113061349 GCF_010883055.1 Belonocnema kinseyi | reverse complement strand
AGAAGAGGGTCTCTTCCATTTGCAACTCTATGTGCTGTACCCAGAATAATCCTGTTGTAAAGACATTCAAGACTCAATATTCCGCGACCCCCTTCACGGCGTATATATATATATATTGATTCCAATTGAAAACAAGTCAGACTACCCTCATTTTTTACGTTTCGATCCCCTCGAAATCAGTCCAAGGCCATTTGAAGGCAACCTCCAACACTTGACTGAAAACGAGAGTTTGGCGTAGTTATTTAAAGGTTTAGTTTTTGCTTTTAATTTAGGGAAAAGTTAAATTTCTTATTTAATTCTAATGATCAAGGTCTCATTTTATTGTTCGAAGGATTTTCTAGGTTTCTATTTGGTAGGATTTGATTTAAAAAACATTAATTTAGACATCATACGTTTATTATTGTTATAAGCAATGTTAGTTTCAATTTTAATTAACACCACCTAAATAGCATTATGGAGAATCCTTTAAAGAATAAAATGAGTCCTTGATCTTTTGGATTAAACCTTTCGCTAAAGAGGGAGAAAAAACTAAAACTTTAAATAACAACTGTTAAATAAACAATTTTAACCTAAATTTTTTTTTCTAAAGTACGCTCAGAAGCTTCCGTTAGGATTTCCAGAAATCAATAAATAAATAAAAAACACTATTTTTATGAAAAATGTTAAAATTCACACAAAAAAACAGTAATTTTAACAACGTTTTTTGCAAGTTAATTTTTTCTGTAGATTTTTCCTGTTATTTCACCGTTTCTTTTCAAATCTGTTGGAATCCCTTAAAATCTCTGAAACCTCTGAAATATTTAAAATCTATTTATTCTATTCATCTAAATCTTATCTAATCTATTTTTCACGTATTTTGATTTTAATCTATTTATCTATTACTTAAATTTATTCATTTCATTAAGTTCTCTAAAATTCGTTGGAATGCTTTCAAATCTTTTTAATATGCCTGACATCCTTCATAAAGTCTTAAAATTATTTTAAAATTTCTAAAATTCTACGAAATCCTTTGACAGCACTCAGAGAATTTCAAATCTCGTCATAATTAATGAATTATAAATTAATAGTATTAATTATACCTAGTTATTATAACATGGATTGAATCCTTTGAAATCCTTATTAATCTACAAAAATGGAATAACAAATAAAATTAAAAACATCTTGGAACCTATATTGTCTTAAAAAATTCATTAAAAATAATGAAATAAGGCATAGTCTCTGAAATCCCGTTAAATTCACAAAATCAGATAGAGCTTTTTAAAATCCTTCGGAATCCCTTCATTATTTGATTCTTTTTCCTTCAAAAGTGTTGAAATTCATTCAAATTCATTGAACACTTTTAAAAGCCCCTGAATTTTCTTGAAATCCTCTGAAATACCTAAAAGCTTCCCAATAATTATTTTAATTCCCTGAAAATATTTGAAATTTCTTGCAATCTTATGTGATCTTTTAATTTGTTTAAATCCTTTAAATCCATCAAATATTCATTTCTTGTTCACACTGAAAATTTTTCTCAAAACTATTTGTAAAGATAATACTATATCCATTATATGAAGTATAGTTTTAATTGTTATAGCGAAAACCAGTGAGAAGTTGATAAAAAACTTTTGAAGTAGAGAAAGTATTATATTGTTTATTCAGAGGGAACTTTCGAAAAAAATAAATTTAGGAAAGCATTTTTTTTCAAATGATATTTTAGTAAGCATTAGATTCATTACCATTAAAAAAAAGCCATTCTCTTTATTCTCAATATTAAAGCCAAAAATTTATTTTGTAGGCTTGTGGCACCTTTCGACGCAGCATCCATTTTACATTTTTGTTACAACTAAAATTACTGCTAAATAAAGTAAAAGAGTGAATATTCAGTTTTACAAATAAGAAATAGTACAATAGAAAAAATATACTGCATATAAAAATCGAAATTTTTATATATAATTTATTGAATAACAAAGTTTGTAACTAATTTTTAAAAACATGAATCAATTTTTTATGGTAGTTTATATCCCTTCAGATGCATTGAAGTTTCTTAAAATACTCTAAAATAATTTAAAATATTTAAAATTCCTATAAACTGTTGTAACAAATATGTAAAGTTCTGGAAACCTTTTAAAATTTTCGAAAATATTTTAAAATTCTTTGGTATCTTTTGAAATCCATTCTCTTAACATGCCCGAACCATTTTAATCGACTTCTTTCCCATGTGTCTACTAGTGTCTCTTCGACACCACATTTTTGAGAATGATCTTTTTACTCAATTTGCCTATCAGAGTTTTCCGGCATATTAAGCGCAAGAATCTCATGCCAATTGCGTTAATTTTACTCTTATCTTTTTCTTAATTAGTTCATGTATCGCTACCGTATAGTACATTCGGTACAAATATATAATTGTCTACTGCCATTTTAGCTTTGATATATTTTTTGCTTCTGATAAGGGGCCCTGCTCTACCAATAACCTTCTCACTTTCATTTATGCGTCTATCTAACTCCTCATCCGTCTTCCCGTCCCTAGTAAAGAAGCTACCAAGGTATACGAACTTATCAACATGTTCAATTCTCTCATCATTTAATACAATATTGCATAGTGTTTTTTCAATATTTCTTTCGAACACCATAGTTTTTGTTTTATTTGCGTTAATTTTGTCGCCCATGCTCATCATGCTTCCATTCAGTTTATTGTATCCTTAACCTCAGTGACACAGACTTTCTCAATGTCCAATAGCCTTATCTCCGCATTGGCCCCGAAAAAGTCTCTAAAAGCGTCTAGTATCCCGTCAGCATCATATAGAATTTCCCTATTATTATTTCTCATGTTGCCGAATTTTGTACTTTTATTTCCCTTCATTTTTTTATAAAGCAGTTTCTTGCTTTCTTCAAAGTCGTTTTGTATTTTGTTTGTCTTCTTCTGCTCTAATTTTATCTTTACTTTTCTTAATTAAACGTTTCAGTATCCTTTTTTCGTGTCTGTAATCATTTATACGTTCTTTTCTTTCATCATCGCCAAGAACTGCGATGTTCAAAGTTTTCATGTACGCTTCTTTCTTTGCTTTTTTGACAGCCTGAATTTCATAATTCCACCATGCATAACCAGACATTCTTCCTACAACCAGGGTGCCACACACCTCGATCGCACTTCTAACAATGAAATCCCGGAACTTAGTCCATGCGTCCTCTATATTTTTTTTGTTTATAAACGCCTCCCAGGTTGCCTTATCTATGCTTTTAATTATTTTATTTTGGAAATCTATTCAAACATCCGGTTTCTGTAGCATCTCAAGTTTTATTCGTGTTTGTTTTGTTTTCTTGTTTCTCTTTTTCTCCATCCCCGACCTAAGATAATTTTTGAGATTAGAAGGTAATGATCAGTTTATGCCTAAACCAAGTATTTGTAATAAACAGAGCCCTTTCTAAGTATAGACCAGCTAATTTATTTCCATTATAGTTTGTTCTTGGATCCCCAAAATCACCTAGTACTCATTATGTATCCTGATTTTGGAGGTGCACGCATCCGTTCATATCTCGTAGTAGAATTATTCTTTCCCCATGTTCGCAAATATTTATTGTGTCATTTAAAGTGTTCCAGAAGCCATCTTTTACTTCTCTGGGATCATTATAAGGTGGCGCATAGCATGCTATGATAAATTATCTTCTGACTCTTACTTTCATTCTAGCCCACAGCAGTCTGGGAGATAGGAAATCGTGATCTCCGAGATGCTGCTTCGCTCTTTTATTCAAAATCAGACCAACTCCTTGTCTACTATGTGATTCACTCTAGTTTCCTTGCGTCCATAATTTTTCGCAATTCTTTTACTTTAAGATCATTCACCCCCTCCCCCTAGCATTCCAAACACCTAGTCTCCATTCGTCGCCTGAAACATGACCTTTAGATTTACCATGTGCATGCCTTTCGTCAAATAAAGTTCCAGTCCTTTTCAAGGCTATTTTATAGTTTGTATTATTCATTTGTTAGATTGTAAGCCCAAGTACCACCTTTATGATATAATTTTATTTTCCGAGTCGAAATCAGGTCAAAGTTAAGTAGTAATTCGTCAAATGGTGGAGATTATAGTTATAACGTCTGTCCTACCAAACTTCAGTTAATAAGAGAGTGTTGGGGAGGGGGGGCAGAATTGGAACCGAGAGAGTTATCTTGGGTTTATTTTTTTTGTTTTTATGCTGAAAAGGTCACCAGCCTTCAGCAGCGCTGCTGAAGGCATATATAAGGTTTCTTGATTTCTCTATTTTAAGCCTAAATCTTTGAATTTATAATAAAAGAGAGTACACCCCGCCCCCCTCCCGGTTCAAAATCTCAGCGTTAATTGTAGTTTTCAGGTTTAAAGTTTCTTTTTTATCACAAAATTATAATAGATTGATATGAATTACTTATCTTCAAGTACATTTATGGATTTTCTATTATCTGCATAACGAAACACAATTTTAAGGAACGATAAATATCCAATCTACAGAATTTTCTATTTGGCTTTTTGCCCATTCTCTGGATACATGAACGACCTCTAATTTATTCAGATCAAATTTGCAATCTATGGAAATTGATGGAGCTTGAGGAGCTTTCTCATTTTCTACTTTATTGCTCTATCTATAACAAATTTAGAACGCACTACATTAAAAAATACATACAAGTGTCAACAACGGACTGAGAGTTTATCGAGTTTCTTTTAATTCTACGAAATATTGACCAACTAAATGACAGTTTTAACTACATTGTGCAAGCGCTGAGAGTTAGATCTTTTATTATTAATGATTAAGAGTTTCATTTTAAGTACACTGACATTTTTGTCTATATTGTTTTTTTGCGCTGTGTACAAGCCTGTTAGGTATTCATTTTATTTATTAT
>NC_046665.1:113030418-113056397 GCF_010883055.1 Belonocnema kinseyi | reverse complement strand
AAACATAGTATTATTGTGTTATGGTCGTAAATTAAAGACCTCTTGTAAAAGCCCGCGGAAAATTACAAGGAGCCAGAATTAAGTGGAATTACGCAGACTAGCTTTTCAGTATGTACGATTTATGTACGATTCCCTTTGGAATTAAATTTGAATTTTTATGGTAAGCCTTATCTTGAATCTTGATCACTAGTATCAGTGATTATTCTGCTAATAAGGATAGAATGGATTATTTTTTCTTAGCGATTATCCTTCTTTCATCCAAGGTAGAGATCCTCAAGGGAGAGTTGAAACACTGGTTACTCAAAATTTTATTGGCGCTACCTTACCGGAACTAGTTAAACTTTTATGAGTTTTGATTGAAATGAGTTGGCGCTATCTGCAAATCACAATTTTATTTTTAGGATGATTTAATATAGAATAGGGTCAACAATCAAACGAGAACATTATCGGTCATTGGGAAGGTTACTCAGTTAGGTCAGCAAAAAATAATATACAATTTAAAACACATATACTTCAAAATTTTGATAAACTAAAGAATCAATAAAAAATAAAACTGTTCGAACTTTTCGCGCCTCATGCAAATATCGTACGTTTTTTTCAACAGGTATTTTTGGGCTTTTTATTCCTTTTTTTTTTCTCTTTTTTATCGTTAGTATCAACATTCTACTCCAAACCTGCAGTTAGAAGCAAGAGCTCCTATTTCTTCTCCTCGACAACAGAATGCAGCCAGCCCTGAAAACGTGAATTAGAAGATGTTTGACTCTCACTCACCCTCGTACGAAGGAGTTTGGAATCTCTCGGCTATCTCTCTACCGAATGTTGAAAAGTATAGAAATTAAATTCGTGGACATCAGCCCTTCCCTTAAACACGTGTTAGCGCCGTCTACTAGAATATCCAAGGTGGTATCCGCTTTTCTTTTAATTGTTTAGCCAATCCTTTCTCTTTCTATCTTGCTCTTGTTCATTGATAATTAAAATTTTACTCCTGGGCTAAATCATCTTCAGTTGATTTTTATTGCTTTTTGTGAATAACATGTCTCTGAATAATCCGGAATAATCTGGAGAGCCAAAAATGCTGAAAATTATCGATCTTATGCTGTTTTCCATTCTGTGATACCTTTCATAATATTTTTAATCTTGAAATACCTTTTATAATGTTTTCGACCATTCGATGCGTTTTTTTTAGTAATTTGGGACCTCATTGTGACAAGCCTTTTGGCTAATATTTATGACTATTTTGTATCACCCAGGTGGTGAGTTCATGCATCTAATCTTTAATCTTATGATCAACTTTTGGTTTTGTTTTACGGTTTCCATTTGCCAAAACTTTAATTGCATTATACGCACTACAGATGATCGTTCAGAGGTCAGATTTTTCGAAAAACATCTTCACGAAGCATGTCATCCACTTCAGCCAGATTTTTGGGCTTAAGACAAACCTAGATGTTGATGCTTCTCCGGGTCCTAAAGCATCGCTCTTCCTCTATTGGGTGCTTGCCCGTGCTTAGTGTCGCCTGACTCTCTGACTTAAATAGAATCATTATTTAATAATCAGAATTTTTTCCACATTGTTAGTACTTTTTGAAATATAGAAATAAAATTCTTAAATTTGGTGAAATTATGTACGATTCAAAATTCTTTCTAAAATATGTGTATCTTATTAGCCGTAAAACCTAACCTAACTCGTACTTATAAAAAAGAAATAAGTATTGGAAGAAGAACCTTTCATTATCAAATTTTAATTTTTAAGTCATTTTTTCATTTAGTACATGGAAATTATTTTTAAAAGACAAATAATTTTTAAAGAGCAGTAAAATTAAATCTTGAATATTTTTGATTTCATTTTAATATATCTGCATACATTGATGAAGGGATAAGTAGAAAAACAACGGTTAGTTTTATAATTTCCTAATTAATTATCCGGGAATTGTTAACGTTTTATTCAATTCTATAAATTTTATTTATTTCTTTTTATTTCTACCTACTACACACCATCTCTGCCAGAAGGTTCCGAAGCCACCATTATAGCAAGACAAGCCTTCGCAACAAGTGCCTCTATCACATTTTTTTTCTCCATGAAGTTTACAACCTTCGAACCAATCATCACAGTGTATGAGTCCTTTGGGAGGCTTGGGGTCTTTGTCAGGTTCGGGACCGGCAATGAGCCCTTTTGGTGGTTCGGGATGGTACCAAGGAGGAGGCGGGATGTCGATTGCAATTGTACTATAAATTAGTGCCAATGCCAGTAATACAGCAAGTACCGTTACCTCAGATTTTAAAAGTAACATTTTCGTTATCTGAAAAAGTGATGAATATAGGTTTATTTGAGTTTAAAACAAAGAAAAATTAACATTCAATAAATAAATAAAATAGCTCTATAGCAAATTTTATATTGGTAGAACTGTAGCATAGATAGTATATCACTGCACATAAGAAGCCGTTTAAAAACTACACTGTTAAAAATATTTGGAATTCTAAAAGACTTCTAAAACCCTTCTACAATACGAGCGTAAGATAAAATTGCAAACACGGTATCAAAGCTTTTGTAAGACGGAAATTGTCACAGATCGTCACACTAAGGTTGAACATCCCAGGATGACGTCACAAATAAGAACTACAACCTCCTCTCTTAAGTCAAAATGTTGGTTTTGCTTTCATTTCATAAACCTCTGAAATAAGACACCAAATAAAGAAAATATTTTTGAGGACCTTAAAGCTTCAAAGGCTCTAAAAAAGGGAAAACAGAATGATTCTTCACGAAAGTAGAGTTTTCAATCTTTTATTGAGGGCACTTGAGAAAAGAAAACTTTGTTTTAGCAATCTGTCTCCAGTTTATATTTTTAATACGCCACAGTTTAAACTTCGTGAAATTTATATTACATATTTTAAAATAACCACTATACACTGGAACCTGGATTTATGTCAACTGTCTTGTTCGTTCTTAGAACTGATATACTCCATGGTTTTGTGTTTAAGACAGCCGCAGGACCGAGAAAGTGCATTTACTGCATCGGCTTAGTTTCATAAATCGAGGTTCCAGTGTGAATAAGCACACGTTTTTAAGTAAAATTTTTGGAATAACTTTCGATTAATTTATACACTACGTCTATCTACAACTAACCTAAACGGCCTCTAATATGAATATTCACTTTTTACTAGAAGAATACCATACGCATAATATTGCAAGAATTAAAAATATAACTAACGAATATTCATGAAGATTTTTTCTTGTATATTCACCAGGCGTTATCTCATTTGGCCTTCTGAATTATTGACTAATGACAGAGCCGCAACGAGCCTTTTTTGCACCCGGCGCAAATAGTAAATTTCACAAAATAGTAGGAAAACATTACTAGAAAATTTTTGAAATATTATATTCATGGTTTAACTATTTTTGTTAGTTAAGATAAACATCTACCAAAAAAATTTATGAAATTCTTTCTTATCTTTTAAGATTAGGACACTAAAAGCTTTCAAATTCGTTAAAATTCTTTAGGAAAATTCTAATTTAAGATCTAAGATTTCTCTGAAATCCCTGAAATACGTAGAAATACCTAGAAGTCATTTGAAACTTTATTTTAAATCATTTTAAATTGTTTCGAAATTTTATAATCTCTTGAAGTTTTTTATGGTCAGGATGGCCGTTTTAGTCAGGAACAAAATCCTCTATCATTTGTACACTTTATGCTGAAAATTAGTTCCTTCAATGTAAACAAGACTAAACTACAAAAGTAAACACTAAAGTTCAACTCTTTTGAATTTTAAACTTTTAAATTTGAAGCTTAAGACATTTTGCATTCAGATTTTTTTATTTTAACTCTTATTAATTTACATTATAAAATGAAAGCTTTCAAACATTTAAATTAAATCATTTTTTACTGATTGTCGATAAACTGCGAGATGTCAAATTGTAAATTTAGAAAGACTGAAAGATTTATTTACACTTAACAGTTTTTAAATTAGAAGTTAAATTATTTTTCTTTTTAGTCGCTTAAAATTAATAATTGTTAAATTTGTATTTATATATCAAAATCGAGCTCATTTCATTTCAAATTAAAATTTTCAATTGCAACTATTGAAATTGTAACGTGGAAACTTTTAATTTAACGACACCATGAATTTCTTGCTTTTATAAAAATAAACAATCAAATTTGGCTAAATTAAAATTTTTTTTAATTAGGAATTTCTAAATTCAGTGGGCTAAAAATGGAAAATTTCACATTGGGACAATATTTTAATACGATTTGAAATGAAATAAAAGTGTTTAATTAAATAATTATTTTTGAATTTATATTTACAGTTGACGGACTTACAACGTTCTTTATCAAAAAATTTCAATTTCAAGTTTTTCAAATTTTTAATTATTTAGGTTTTAAAGACTGCATTTTAAAATTCTTTAAATCTGAAATGCAGACTTAAGAATGATTACTCAAAATGGAAAATATGTACTGAACATTCTTTATGTTTGAAAAAGTTAACAATTAAAATGAACATTAATAAAAAAGTGCAAATTAACCTTATTGTCAATTACATCACATCATTTCATACAAAATTTATGATATTTCAAATGATTAGATAAATTAAACAAACAAAAAAAATAAGAAAACATTACTGGACAAAAAAATTCTATTTAATATTTCGGTATAGCAACCACCTTTATAATTCTGCAAAGTTATTTTAAACCGTTTGAAATTTTTTAAAATTCCTTACATATTTTGAAGCCGAGTACTTCATCTTGAAATGTTTAATATTTTTCAATAATGGGAAAATGTTTAAATCTTTTAAATTTTCTGAGACTCTATAAAATTCCATAAGACTATTGACATTTTTAATAAAATCTTTAGAATTCTTTGAACTGTTCGAAATAAAACTCTTAATCTCTTTAAATATTTTAAAATTCCATGAATTGCCTTGAAGTTTTCAATATTTCTGAAAATTTTTATTTAAAGTTTGAAAATTCGATTTTGGAAATAGCAATTATGCTATTTTGTTAATCAGGGAAGAAGTTTCAGACAACTATAATTTGATGATTGTGAATTCTCTATCGTTAAAGCTCCTTGGGCTTTAACAAACATGTTCTCATCACGTATTTTGTGGTTCGCACTCGATGTAATTCACAGTGCAAATTTTTTTGCATTAAGTTCAACTGCTCTTTCTTTTTTATAAATTTATATTCTTAGGTACCTTACGAAATATATCATTTTAATAATTTTATATTATAACAATACGTTATAATTTCAGTAAGACTTGAGGCTGTTTTTTCTGAGTTTTATTTAATACCTATTAAATTCTTTCTAAAATAATACTTTTTTCACAATGCTTGATTTTATAACTTAAAAAAGTGTGCATTCTATAAGAAAAACAATTTTGTTTATTAGGATTTAATTGCACCTTGTGTCTGTTTCCCAATAAAATAGTTTTTTTATTTTCAATGTTATTTTTTAAGACCCAAATAAAACTTTCGGAAAGGTCAACCAAGCATATTAACTTGATACTTGGCTTAGGGGTTCTTTTTAAACCCTAGCTGAAAGCTTTGAAAGGATAATTTGAATTATTTTAAATTAGTTTCTTTCAAAATCTCAAAATTATTGGTTTTAGAAGAAAATTTCCCCATAAAAGTTGTAGATCTTGTCAAAACACTTTTTTTTTAATTCATACTTTTTTCGGAAATTAATATTTTTCGAGTAAATGACAAAAAACACATCGACACAAAGAACCACGCATTCTAATAGTGGTCTTTAATAGTTTTCAATCATAAAAGATTTTTTTTAATTTTGTGGACATTAATAGCGCAAGTTTTGAAAACTTTCTGTAACAAAAAATTCGGTAATTTATTTTTCTCGAAAAATATTAATTTTAGAAAGAATTGTTAATATTAAAAATACGTGTTTTCACAAAACGTATTTCACAAAACATTCAAAAATTAATATTTTTTTAGATTTTGGAAAAAAAACTAATTTCTAAAAAAGTTCAAATGATGAATAACTTAGTTTATATTGATCTGCATTAAAAGTACTCCTAGTGCGTCCAACTAGGATCTAAAAGAAACCTCTGGCCTAAGTATGAAGTCAATATTCGTGGGTGACCTTTTCGGAAGTATACGCTGGATTTCAATAATTCTAAATTATTCTAAAGGATTTGAGCGAGTTTTAAAAAATTCTAAATAATTATCAAGAATTTTAACAAGTTTCCAGGGATTTTAAATCTTTTAAAGGATTTGAAATATTTAAGATTAGTTTAGAAGATTGAAAGGAATTTACAATTGACTTCTGTACAAACTTTTAGGGACTTAATTAATTTAATGATTGTAAGGGATTTCAAAATTTGAAATTTTCTGGAATTTTATCTCAATCTTTTGAATTTCTATGAATTTTTCTAAAATAATTTTAAATTTACTGAATGAAATTAATTTTTTCATATTTCCATTATTGAATTATTTTCAATTAACTTGAATTTTTTTGATTTTTATCCAATTATTTTTTGGAGTTCAGTTCTTTTAAATTCAAAATAAATTCACAAAGAAATCTCCACAGTTTTTCTTATGTTGCACATGACTTTTTAAAATGTAAGACTATTTTAAGTATTCGTTTTTGTTAATTTCCATTTAGGTTGTTATATTTTTTTTCATAAAAAAAAGATTTTCGAAATAAATTTAAAAAGTCAGCACTGCTTAGACTTTTCAGAATCTTTTCGTTTTTCAGAACAAAAACCATTCCATAAGATCAAATTTGGGACCAAATTTTGTATTACTATTTAGCATTTTATAATATTGACTCTGGAAGAAAGGAATTTTAAATGAATTGAAAAGAAGTTACTGGAATGGCGAAACTGCAATGAATGTATTTTAAGTGCTGTAATTTGTAGATTCACCGCAGTGCGAACTTTACAAGATATTGTAAAATTTCAGAGATCATCTATTTTAGCGTTAACTTCCGTTCCACAATTAAGCTTTTAATACATTTATTGAAAGTTTCCACTATAAGTTTTTTAGTGTAATTAATGGAGACTAGGTGTTTGAAATGCGAGATGAGTGAATATTATTAAGGTAAGGGAATTAGGAGAAACTATTTGCGTAAGGAAAAAAGATACACTGAAACTCTTCTATAGCGCCGATTTTGGGGCTTATGGTGGGTGGGAACTAACTCATTATAGCAGATCCCGCGCACTCTGCGCAGCTCCTTGGACACCTACCACGGCTCTGCGTCGATTCTCTGTAGGGCTATTGAAGGGAGCGCTATTAAAGAGTTTCACTGTATTTTATGTGTGCCTGAAACAAAGAAAAAGGTTTGTTAAAGTAGAAACACAGAAAATGGGGTGATGAAACGCGTATTTGAAATATGATCAGGAATAAATAATAAGTTACATGGTAGGCACGAAGTACGTTTGATTCTGTATGAAAGGGCGAAGCAGCATCTCAGAGATCAAGGATATGTATCTCCAAGATTGTTGTGGGTTAGAGTGAAAGTAGGAATTAAAGGAATATTTACCATAGCGCTTTACACTCGAGTTAACAGTGATCCGAGAGAAGTAAAAAACGCCATCTGGAACACTTTAAATGACATAATTTAGGGATGTCTATCAATTTAAAAGAAATATTTCAAATCAATATTTCAAACACTTAAAAGTATTATAAAAGTCTATACAAAATATCATAAGAATTTAAAGACTTCAGGAAATTCTCAGAGGATTTCAAAGATATAAGCTGTTTTTACGAAATTACAAAAATATTAAATTTTTTAAGATTGCGTAGGCGGTTTCACAACATTTAAAGTATCAAAGAAATTTTAAAGGATTTTAGATAATATATTGTATTTTAAAAAATTTCGAGATATATAATAAGATGTATAATAATTTTTTACGATTATAAAGGTGGCCACTGTGCTAAGAGATGACAGAAAATTTTGTTTCGACCAGGAAGTTTAGCTACTTTTAAAAAGAAAAATGAGCCAATGATTTAAAATAGCATATTAATTTTAATTGTTAAGTTTTTAAAGTATTTAATTATTCGAAAATTTTAAGCCAAGTTTAGGGCTACCTTTACAAGAATTCTATAGGTTTCTAAGCATGAATCTTATTTATAATTCCTATTTCTGTATCTTTTTCAAATTATTTGGAGGTTCTTAAAAACTGTTAATCAATTTAATAGGATCCTAAATAATTTCGTAGGATTACAAATGTGGACGCTGTACCGAAATATGACAAAGAATTTTTTACCAGGAATTTTTGATAGTTTTTAGAAGAAGAATTTATCCAATCATTGGAAAAATCACAAGTGTGATATTATAAGCCTGCATTTTCAATTTACCCAATTTTAAAATGCAGTTTTTGAGACTTAAATAATTAAAAATTGAAAGCGTGTGAAAATGAAAATTTTCAATAAGGAGCGTTCTAAGTCCATCAACTGTTAATATAAATTGACTAATGATATTTGAAAACTAAAGTTTAGTTTGAGTTCTAAAAATTGAACAATAATGCATTTTACAAGGCGATTTTGAAGTTGTACAAAATTACAAAATTTCAATGTTAGAAATTGAAATATTTTAACTCGAAATGCTTCGTAGCCTATTGAATTTGGAAGTTCTTAATTAATATTTTTTTAATTTATCAACATTAGACTGTTCATTTTCGAAAAATCGAGAAATTCAGAGTGTTAAATTGAAAGTTGGAACGTAACAATTTCGATTGTTAAAATTCAACATTTTAATTTTTTGTGAAAGTGCTGGATGGAAAAGCTTCAAAAGCTTCCATTTTATAATGTAAATTGATAAGCGTTAGAATTAAACAATCGGAATGAAAAATATTATAAGCTTCAAATTTAAAATTCGAGAGAGAGTTTAGCTTGTGTTTTTAATTTGCAAATTAGTTTTTAATATAGTTAGATAAAAAAAATTCAGTTTCATGATTTTGAATTTTTCATTTTTAATGATCGTGAACATTTTTAGCGAATCGAGGGATGATGGAGATTTTTTTTCCATTGCCAAAACGGCCATCATGATTGAAAAATACCTCAAAAGATTAAAAAATGTCTAAACCCTACTTGTTCAATTTTTATAAATGTTGATGAAATTGTAATGCTTTATAAAAGAAATTTTGGGCCCAAAGGATTTCGGAAATTTGAAAAATTTTGAGGATTTCAAGGCATTTTACAATATTTGAAAGATTTAAAGGATTACAGAAAATTAAAAGATTAAATAAGATTGAAAGCAATTTCTATACATTTTCAGTGGTTAAAAATTATTATGCAGCTTTTCATCAGATTTTAAAATTTTTTAAAAGAATTTTAACGAATTTCAAAGCAATTAGATATATCTTAAGAAATTAAAAAGCATTTCATAAGATTCTGTTGTAGATTTATACCTTGAATCAGATAACAAAAATAGTTTACGGCTCTGTAATTGCCTAATAATTAAGAAGGCTAAATAAGATAACAACTAGTGAATATGCATGATCAAATTTTCAAGAATATTCGTTAGTTACTCATCTTGGCTATTTCCCAAACCTATTTGTAAGTTTAATAATATATTCTTAGTATTAAAGGCAAAGGTAGCAATTCTGTAACATAAATCCTATATTTTATACTTTTTTTAAAACGTTCTAATATTATCCAGATGTTACTCTTCTGGTAAGGTGTGAATATTTATATTTAAGGATTTTCGAGTTAGTTTTTGAAGGAGATAATGTACAAATTATAATAAAAAGGCGTTCCAAAACCTGTATTCAAAAACATATTTTTATTTTCATTGGAACCTCGTTTTATGCAACTCAACTGATGCAAATCCTGTGCTATTTTAATTGTACCGCTGCCCTCATCGCCGAGCTGTGAAGGATATCAGTTCTAAAAAAGCGCACAAGAATAGTTTGCATAAATCGAGGTTCGAGTGTATGTAGTGATCATTCTTCTACATATAATAAACATTTGAAGAGGTCCAAACTGTGACGTTTTAAACAAGCAAATATGATATTTATTTCAGCCAAAGTCAATGTAATTTTTGAGGCTTAATTTTAGGACTATAAAGTTGAGAGGAGATCATGAAAGAAGAATTCTAACTGTACCTTCCCAATTCATGATCCACTTATTGTAACAGAAATATCAGCAAAGGTAACTGCATAAAACTTCTGTCGCATGTTGCAGAAAATTCACTTACAGGTTAGGAATTTTCAGTTACTGTAACTTGAAATTTCAAGAGGTTAAAAATTTTTGTTGGTTCATTAATTTCAATACAAAACATGTAGTCTATGTTTAGACTGAGAATATAAATAGCATGAAAATATGAGTGAAGTTAATACAAATGACTGCTTATGTTTCTATGTTATAATAGGACGTACAGTCATTGTATAAATTTGTATTACAACTAGCAGCTACAGCCACGCGTTGCTGTGGCTTAGTTATACCACGTTGAATGTATATTATACTAAACTTAGCACCATCTATTGGATGCTTACCCGACCTAGATAACGATAAAGGTTTAATTGTCAGTCCAAAAACTAACTTAGACCGGCATCTGTTACCAAATTATGGAGTCCATAAAAAAATTTAATTTGCAATTAAAAAATATTGAGGTAATTAAATGAGATAAAAAGTATTCTATCCTTTAAGTTGGACCAAATGACAAGCAGAATACAAAATTTCATTAAGATCGGCTAAGTAGTTTCGGATTTTAGCGGTGACAAACATCGTGACATGGGATTTTTGTATATATGGATAAAGAAACCAAACAATATTGTCTCTAGGCAATACATCTTTGGAGAAATTTAATCCAAAAATACAAAATGTTATTTTATTTTTTATGCACAATAGTATGTAATTTTTTCGTAAAAAATTGAATTTTCAAGAAGAAAATATGAATTTGCAGCAGAAAATTAATTTGTAGTAAAATAGTGAAAGCGTCAACCAAAAAATTAATTTTCAATCAAAATATGAATGTTGCACAAAGGAATAATTTCTTAGCAAAGTGCTTCAACCAAAATTTGCAAAAAAAAAAAAAAAGTTGAACCGTCAGAGGCACGATTAACTTTTAAGCAAACAGCAGCATTTCCATTCAAGAAAGATGAAATTTCTACTAAAACAAATTAATTTTGAAACCAAAAATACGAATTTAAAAAAAAAATGGGATTTTTGATTCGCAAAAGATTTAATTTTTACTTTTCAACCTTAAAATATAAGCTTGTAATTAAAAGTTACTATTCTACGAAGATTGTGTTTGAGTTTCTACCCACAAAAACGATGTTTCATCAAAAGAGTCGAAATCTTAATAAACAAGGATAATCGTTTCGAAATAATTGTTGATTTTTTATGCAAACAATTGCATTTTTATCCAAGAAAGATTGCATTTCTATTAAAATAGATGAATTTGTAAATCAAAAAGGAAAATTATAAAAAAATAGTTGAATTGTAATCCAAAAAAGATTTCAGTTTCCCTTTTTAGCATAAAAATATGACTTCTAAATAAGAAAGAAATTTTCAATGAGAGTAGTTGCATTTTCTACCTAAAAATATGAGTATACAAAAAATAAGTTGAATTAAGTAAAAAGACTTTTTAACAAAATTCTGGAACTTAAAACCAAAAAGTTGCATTTTTATTGATAAAAGATACAATTTATAGTAAAATAGATAATTTTTCATAATAAGCAGAGACATTTTGGAAAATTAGTTGAATTTTCAAACAAATAAGACTTTAGTTTGATTTTCTAGCTTAAATATATGAATTTTAAAATATAAGTCAGTTTTCTACGAAAGTAACTTGAATTCTTAACACAAAAATTGAATTTTCAACTAAAAAGGATGCCTTGTCAACAAAATTCTTGGATTTCCAAATAAATTATGAAATTCTTAACCAAAAAGGTAACCTTGTGGAGGCAGCAACTGCAAAAAAAAATTATATATAAATACGACGCAAGCAAATTACTAACAAGAAAATATTATAGCCAAAATTTTTGTTAATATATAGTATATAACGCGTTTATTGGCGAAATTCAAGAAATTCATAGAAGTTAAGGAATTTTGGGAATTCACAGAATTTACGAAATTCAAGGAATTTATGAACTTCATATAACGCCCAGGATTCACTTGTTTAATGGAATTCGTGTAATGTATGGAATTCACAAAATTCCAGGAATTCACGGAATCCGGGGAATTCATATAATTTCCGGAATTCAAGGTTTGATGAAATCCGCGGAATTTATGAAATAGATAAAATTTATGAAATTAAAGGAATTCACGAAATTCACGGAATGCAAGAATTTGAAGGAAGTCACAATATTGGAAGAGTTCGTGGGATTTAACAATTTACGGAATTTATGGTATTCACGAAAATGATGGAATTCACGGAATTGATGGTATTCACGGAATTTACGAAATTCAAGGAACTGATGGGATTCAAATAATTCAGAAAATTCGCGGAATTCATGGAATTCCGTAAATTCCGTGATGATAGTCGAATTAAAATAGTTAAATTCGTGATGATAAATAAATTCCTTGAATTCAACAAATTCCGTGAATTTCGTGAAATTAATCAATTCCGAGAGAATTGCTTTTACCTTTAGAATTTCATGGATTATTTAAATTCCATTAATTCCGTCAACTCCATGAATTCCATATATTTCGCGAATTCGTTTTATTCCTTGAATTTCACAAATTCCTTCAATTTAAGGAATTCACAAATTCCTTTAATTCCGTTAATTCTTCAAATCCCGTGATTTTCATGACTTCGTTGAATTCCTTAAATTCCGTAAATCTTGAAAATTTTATGAATTCTTTGAATTTTATGAATTCTTTGAATTTTATTAATTCTGTGAATTTCATGAATTCCATAAATTCCGCGAATTTTTGTATACCATGAATTTCACAAATTCCCTTAATTGCATAAATTCCGCGATTTTCACGACTTCGTTGCATTTCTTAAATTCTGTGAATTTCGTAAATTTCGAGAATTCTTTAAATTCCATTTATTCCGTGAATTCAATGAATTTCATATATTTCGCGAATTCCCATTATACCATGAATTTCGGGAATTTATGTAATTAAATGAATTCCGCGAATTCCTTTAGTTTCGTTAATTCCATGAATTTCGTGATTTTCATGAAATTGTTGAATACCTTCAATTCCCTGAATTTTGTAAATATCGAGAATTCCATGAATTAATTGAATTCCATCAATTCTGTGAATCCCATTAATTCTGTAAATTTCATGAATTCCATAAATTTCGCGAATTCCTTGTACACTATAAATTTCGCAAATTTCTGTAATTACACCAATTCCGCAAATTCTTTTAATTTCGTTAATTTCACGAATTTCATGGTTTTCATGAATTTGTTGCATATATTAAATTCCGTGAATTCCCTGAATGCGTTAAAATTCTTGAATTCCGTGAATTCCATAAATTCTATAAATCTCGTGACTTCCTTCATTTCTACGAATTCCGTGAATGCCATGAATTTCGAGAATTCCTTGAATTCGGCGAATTCGATGAATTCCTTGAATTCCAATAATTCTGGAAATTCCTTGGGCACAATTTCCGTCTTACAAATGCTCTCATACAAGTTTTGGAACGCTGGACGGTGACTTTACGATTTACTACCTTTACAATACATGCATTGCAATCTTAGGTTTATCACACGCAATCAAAGACAACATGATCTGTGAGGAAGAAGGGGTGGGGTCAAAAAGTGTTGAAAATAACGTGACGCAGTTTTTAAACGACTTCATCATTTTTTCAGATAACAAAAATGTTACCTTCAAAATCTCAGGTTACGGTACTTGCTGTCTTTCTGACATTAACAGTTATTTATAGTGCAATGGCACTCAACATACCTCCTCCCGATCCCAAGCCACCAAAAGGGCTCATCACCGGTCCCAAACTTGACGAAGACCCCAAGCCTCCCAAAGGGCTCATACACTGCGACGATTGGCAACAAGGCTGTAAACTTCATGGAGAAGAAAATGGTGATAGAGGCACTTGTTGCAAAGGCTTCTTTTGCTATAAGGGTGGATTCGCAACTTTCTGGCAAAGAGTATGTTTAATATAAATAAAAATATATAAACAAGTAGTATAAATTTGAATAAACCGATACAAATTTCTCGAAAATATATTGAGAAATTACAGATGTAACTTTCAGTTTTTTACTTACTATCCCTTCATCAATTAGAGACCGTTGAAATCTGTTGTACACTCTCTAACGAAATGCCGTGATATATTAAGAATCACATCAAAAAAGTAAAAACACCGCTGGATTCGTCTCGGAAATATCTCGGTGTGTATTTTTTTTTTAAACAGTTTTTTGAACAATTACGCAATTTTTTATTTTTCTGCAATTGTTATAAACAAAGTATGCATCGGATCGAAAAACCAAGTGCACCAATGCATTCCTCTCGAAAAAATTTAGATGTGCATTTTTTTGTTTTTTTCGTAATCCCATTTTTTAAGCAATTAGAGCATTTGTTGTTCAGCGCTCTGCTGCTCCGTGCCCGTAGATATGGATTTCAAAGTCGTGTAATTAATTAAAGAAAAACTAACAGTTACATAAAAAAAGTAAAAATACCGCTGGATTCGTCTCGGAAATATCTCGGTGTGTATTTTTTTGTTTAAACAGTTTTATAAACAATTACGCCATTTGTTATTTTTCTGCAATTGTTATAAACAAAGTATGCATCAGATCGAAAAACCAAGTGCACCAATGCATTCCTCTCGAAAAAATTTAGATATGCATTTTTTTGGTTTTTCGTCATCCCATTTTTTAAACAATTAGAGCATTGTTTTTACTTTTTTGATGTGACTCTTAGTTTTTTTTTAATTAATTACACAACTTTGAAATCCTTATCTGTGGCAAACTTCAACGTTGTGATATATTTGTTATCTTAAAATCTTATATGCATGTTGGATATATATTCAAACAAAATCTAAAATGTTCAAGATTGAATTTCGCTACTCTTTAAAAATCATTTTTCTTTTAAAAGTATTTTCTGAGTACTGAATTAAAAAATGTAGTGTAGCATGTGTGTGTATGTGTTTAGTATGTGCAAACAAATTACTGATGGCATAACTATTTTCTATTACTTTAATTAATATATTTATTACATTAAGGAAATATATAATGTTAAAAAGTACACAAGAAATAATTTTAAAAAGTAGAAATTATATAGTAGAATATCAAGAACCAAATTAAAATGACTTGAATTATAATAAAGAAAAAGACAACTTAAAGAATATTTGGCGATGCTCCTTTTGCGAAGACCGATGACATGAAAAGTAAACTTCAAATTTTCTCAGTTTGTGCAGAAATTCCAAGATGGATTTCATCGGGACCAGATCGGGCAGAATTTGACTCAAATGGGAATTCCTAGATGGAATTTGAGAATATAGAAATCAGATTATCAAACAGATCACGATATAAAAACATTGGAGTGTATAAGATTAGAAAGAATAAATTTTTTTAACAAATTTTTTTGGAGCAAACGGAAAAGTCAGAAGGCCAAGTCAGAAAGAAGGTAAATATTTGGAAATTTCTTCAAGGGAGGTTTTGGAAAGATTCCAAGGATGTTAAACCTTTTAAAAGATTTTAAATATTTTAGGGTATTTTACAAGCTTGCAAGAAATTTGCAATTGAGTTACTTAATTTAATTAGGATTCCAAGGAATTTAAAATATTTTAGGAAATTAAACAAAAATCCCAGTAGTTTCTTTTTGATTTTCATAATTTTGAAGGATTTAAGAGTATGTATCTATCCGTAATAACTTCAAATGCGCTTATATACGCCACCCTTTTTAAATTTAAAAACTATCTACGATTCCAAGATTTTAACACTTTACAAAGTGATGAGCAACGAAATCAAAATCATTTAATCATTAAAGTTCCTGCAACCTGCCTGGAAAAATGCTGAATGAACTCATGTGCACCAAAAAAATTTTCTGCATACCTAGAATATTGTCAAAGATATGGAGGCCATAACATCTTGCAAAGTGATGATTAAAAAAATTAAAAGTATTTGATTCGCAGTGATGAAGGGACTTTCCTATAGGATTTCAAATGCGCTTATATGCGCGACTTTCAAAATTAAAAAAAAGCCATAATCAACCCCCTCAGTATCACTTCTCATCGATTCACCCTACGTTGATACAACTAATATAACTATAATTCTAATATAAAAGTTTATAAAGGTCTTTTCGGAAAGCACATAAAATCCTATCCGAGAAACCCATAATCAAAGAGTGACGCCAAAATAGGCTGTTTTTTCGACTATTTTTTGGACCTCGCTTTTACCTAGTAAAAATTTAAAAATATGTTAAAGGTATCAAATTACTCATCATTAAAAACCACAGTGAGCATCCTTTTCGTTTTTCACAAAATTTCAAGAAATTACCCCTATTTAGGGATTGAGAAGACCCCAAAAAAACTTAAAATAGGAAATGCCACTAATTATAAAATCATTTGACACATTATTTTTTCTATAAAATAAACCTTGCAAAAGTAAGATCACGTATTTTATTGATTGATAAGGGGTTGATGTGGGTTAAAAATTCACCCCAAAGCTTTTAAATGGGGCGAAATAATCCCTAAAACATGAAGAGAAATAAAAATTTTCTGAAATTCCGAAAAAATATATTTAAGTGTTTAAAGTCATAAAATATATGACACAACAATATATATATATATATATATATATATATACCTAGATGAGAAAACAACCGCTATAAAGGGAAAAACCACCCTTATTCAGAAGGAGATAATAAAGAATTTTAAAAATTAAAAAAAAATTGTATTCAATATTTTTCCTACAAAAGACTCAAGCTAACTTATCCTGATAATCCTAAAAGTCTTTGATCGAAATTTACTTCTCTGAAGGTGGTGAAATCATTTCTTGAAAAAAGTAAAATTCAGAGACTGTTTTCGAAAATAATTTTTGCAACATATAATTTTGACCCAAAACGTAAAAAGAGTAATTCGCTAGATTCCTACTTAAAAGGTAGTTGAGAGGATCATAGTATACTATTTCTCCGCTGGGTGGCACAAAGCAAACCAAATTCCCAAAACCCCCTCTTGTGAGATCCAATGCACGAGAGTTGGCGGCTGGTGTGTCGAAGCCGCGCCAGTCGCGGACTCACGATTAATGATCTTCCCGAAGAATAATCGGACTCGAAGAAGTTGTTGTGCGTTACCCACTTGAGCATTATTACACAATCTGAGAGAAATTTGACATAGCTTGAATTTTCAGTGACGTTGATTATATCTGGAAAAAAGCCCGCAAGCGGGAAAAAACCACGCAACCTGCTAATTTATTTTATGGAAGAAAAGTAAACTAAAGTAGAGAAGAAGAGTGGGAAAGGGTTAGAGGGGTCGAAACAGAAGTTGCTGGTTGACTTATTTCATGAGGAAGTCTTTTGGAATCGCGTGTTTGCAGAGAGGATCAAAATTGTATTTCCCTAGAGAGGAAATATGTTTAAAAAGTGATAATGATGTAGATTTATAAAATTTCGTGGCGGTTTCTTCAATATACTCTGAGATGTATGGTAATTGAAATTCTCTGTGAAGGAGAGTGTCCTTAGTATTTTTAGGGGGCTTTGTAAGTCTAAAGAATTTATTTTGTATGATCTGAATGTGATTAATATTACTTTTTGATGCACCCCCACACTTGTACATGCATAAGTTATGATTGGTCGGATGAACATTTAGTAAATTATGTTACGTTTATTTTTATTTTCCAGAGTTAAGCGCATGCTTCAATGACTTTGAGATCTTTGTTAAGTAATTTATATATTTTTGGAACTGACCAGGATGAAGTGAATAACGCGGTGTCATCTGCATGTAATCCGATTGAAATTTCAGGCACCTCAGGGATGTCGTTTACGCAGATAATGAAGAATACTGGTCTCAAAATACTCCCGTGGGGAACACTACTCGAATGAATTTCTTTTTTGAAAGTATCTAACGTGTTTTGACTGAGAATTTTCTGTTGGAAAGATAAAAATGTATGAAATTGATAAGCCCTCTTGGAAAGTTGTAATTTATTAGCTTTCTGAGCAGTCCAGCATGCCAGACGCTATCAAAAGCTTTTCTACGTCAAGGAAAACAGCTCCAGTATGTTTTCTTCGATTGAAATTTAAGCTAATTACTTCGGTGAGCTTAAGCATCTTATGTTGTGTAGAGTGACTTTTTCTGAAATCGTATTGCTGCCGTTCAAGGATGCTGTTTTCCTTGAGGTGATATTTTTCGAAAATTTTGCGCATTGTATTAAGTAGACTAATGGGGACTAAATTTAAAATTGAATGAGGGCCGGCAGCTTTATTATTTTTAGTATTTCTAATTTGTTTTGTTAATTCCTTATGGGTTATTTTCTTGAAGTTATCAGTGCTTGCGTTTTTGAGAAAATCGGTAAAAAATTTTTCGCATTCAGAGACGTGTTGTGGGTCAGATGGTTCTTGGTGTGGAGCAAAGTTACTTTTAAAACTTGCTGCTAGAAAATTCGCTTTGTTGGTAGGTGAGAGCGCAAGTGTTTGATCGGATTTTTTTAGGGGTGGAATATTTTATCGCGGCTTCGTTAAGGCTTCAGTCATACGATATATAGAGTTATCTTTAATTTGAAATTTACCGACTTCTGTGTTCCAATGTTTGCATCTGTGCTCCTGAACTTTAGTCGCTATTGTTTTACGCAAGTGATTGATTGTGTTTTTGAGAATGCAGCTTTTAATTTTTCGTTGGGTTTCGCAGAGTTTATTACGGGTATTAATAAGGTCTTCAATCTCGGGGCTGACAGGTGGATCGTATTTGTTAACGGTAGACAGAGGGACTGATGAAGGAATTGCAGTTTTTATGCTAGAGTTGAGCTTTGTTATGGCTTAATCGACGTGAGTAGAATTTGTTAGCATGGGTTCAAAATTAACTTGAGTTTCTAGAGTGGAATTGAATGTTTGCCATTTCGCTTTTACAAAGTTATAGCGAGGTGTGACCGGGGCGTTTTCACAGTTAGTGTAAAGGCTTAAGAGAAGTGGTCAATGGTTTGAGTCGAACGCATCTATAATGGTCAGATTTATGTTTTTTACTGTGGTAGAAAAAGGTATGAGATTCGGGTGCGGAAACGGAGAGATTCTTGTAATTTATGAATTCGAATAATTTTTTTTTCGTTTATGTTGGTTATTCTGCTATTCCAGGTTAGATGTTTGGCGTTTAGATCACTTGCAGCAATTACCGAGGGTGCAAGTTTGAATAGTTTTTTGTAATCATTTTTTTACTAATTCTCGAGAGGCAGACTGGTAGAGCCAGACAATGGCATATGATTTCCCATGAATTTTTATTTTTACAGCAGTTGCTTTGAGTGTTTTTAGTGCAGGGATTATTAATTCGTCGTGGTCGATATTTTCTTTAATTAAAATAGCTGTTCCTCTGTTTGTATTATTTCTATAAATTTTATAGCCACGAATTTTCAATTTCGTAAATTCGTGTAGCAAGGTTTCGCTAAGCATGCAGATGGTGATGTTGTTTTGATAATAGTAGGTGGCTAATTCGAGTCTTTTATTTATGATACTCTGCGAGTTGCAGAAAATGATTTTTAGAATGTTCTTATTAAACGTAAGAATTTTTAATAGCAAGTGATAGGTTGTTATTTATAATCTCGGCAGTTGAGGTAATAGCTTCAGCCATGTTCATTTTACCCCTATTATGTCGGTGATTAAGGTTATGGCTCCGTTTATAAGGTTGATTAAGTTGACTTTATTGCTTTGTGAAGTTGGATTTCGAGTAAGTGCGAGTTATGTGGTTTGTTTGATTTGTGGGGCCTGACTTTTAGAGACTTTGTAATTTGAGGGTTCTGTCGTACTGTTGGTTGTTGATTAATTTGGGATTAAGTCTCGCGTTTTTTAAGCTTAGATGCTCCTGAGGTTACTATAGTGCTGTAAAGCGGAGTACTCTGCGGTAGCGTGTGTCTGGCGAAAGGTGAAAGCCCTTGAGGAGTACTTTCGTTAGTTACAGCCTGAGATGCGGGTTTTTGGTTTAAGTATTTTTTTAATGGTTTTTAGAGGCTTTTTTAAAGGCAAGGCATCCTCTTTAGTTTGCTGGGTGATTTTCAGCGCAGTTAGCGCAAGTCGCCGGAGCCTGTGCATCTTTTTTGCAACTGAAGCCGCTATGCGAAGCTCCGAATTGGACACAGCATGGGATAGCATGGCACATGTCAGAAACATAATGAAATCTCTGGAATTTCAAGCACTGAGAAGATACTTTAGGCCTAACATAGGCTCCACTTTTATTTTAATACAAGAAAGCGACTGTAGTTTTAGCAAATCTTTTGCCTGTTGTGTGTTAGGTACAGTCACGAAGAGCATGGGAAAAGGTTTTTTGTTTTGTCGGTTTCTCATGCGAGAAACTGAAGTTATTGTGTATCCTTCTTCTTTGAGTTCAGCCAGTACTGAATCATTAGGGAAAGAACTAGGAATGTTTCTGATTACCAGTTTAATAGGGGGTGAAATTATGTTTTTATATAGGTATTACTGGAAACCTTGCTTCTCGATGTTGCTGATACAAGAGTGGTAGTCCTCTATGTGTGAAATGCGAACAGAATATACATCTTACCTAAGGTTATATACCATGGTTTTGTATTTAATTGTATTTTTTATAATATTGTGGAGCACTAAGTAGGTGTGGTTTAAGACGTCAACGATGACGTTAATAAGAGGTATTTTTCCCAGTGCAGCAGATGTGTTAGCTGCATTACTATTTTTAATTTTAGAGTTTTCGATGGCTGTGGTTCTATTGGATAGTGGTTTGTTTACCACTGACGTTCTTGACGTCTTACTGCTTCCATTGAGGGTAGTGATCATATTGTGGTCACTTCAGGTACTGGTGGAGGCGTCATCGGCCTGCTTGGCGAATTTCCGCTTCTTGCTCCTGGACGTGACTTCAGAGAAGTTGCTCACAATGTCGTGATCTATTCTACTACTTCCTGTGGGCAGGATGCTAGGTTCGAGCTCTGTGACATTTGCGCCACAGAGCGCAAATTCGTTAACCGATCAATTTGATGCGTCTGATGGACAAGAATATATCAATCTATCATGAGCATTTAATCAATCTAACAAATATAAAGTCAAGAGCTACGTATTCGTGAGTGTCGGTGGATGAAACGCTTCCTTTTTGATTCCCTCGGATTTCTTTAGCCTGGCTTTTCTTCAACCTCGAATCGCGTACTGTCTCCTGCTTTCGCACCCCCACCATTGCGCTAGTGGACGGCGTGACTGATGAGCGCTCGGTGGTGAGCCTTAATTAGCTGCATCATCATTATATATTGCTTAAGTGGCTGAATCACTACTAGATCTTGCCTTAAGTGGCTGGATCACCATTACATCTTCCCTTAAGTGGCTGCATCAAGACTAGATATTGCCTTAAGAGGTTGGATCACCACTATATATTGCCTTAAGTGGCTGAATCACTACTACATCTTGCCTCAAGTGGCTGGATCACCATTAGGTCTTGCCTTAAGTGGCAAGTACACTGATATTGCCTTAAGTCGCTGCATCAACACTAGATCTTGCCTTGAGCGGTTGCATCACCTCTATATATTGCTGTTAGTGGCTAATTCAACACTATACATACATTGCTTAAGTGGCTGGATCACTACTAGATCTTGCCTTAGGTGGCTGGATCACCACTAGATCTTGTCTTAAGTGGTTAGAACTCTGATCTTGTTTTAAGTAGCTAGAATTCTAATCTTATTTCAAACATTTAAATATGTTTTTTCGGAATTAAAAAAACAATTATTTTTCCTAATGTTTTAGGGATTATGTCAGCCCATTAGAGACTTTCTAGGTGCATTTTTAACCCACAATAACCCCTAATTAATCAAGAAAAAATGATTGAATAATTAGTGGTATTTTCTATTTTTTAATTTTTGGGGTTTTCTCTACCCCTACATGGGGGTATTTTTAGAAATTTTCAAAAAGGTTAAACGATGCTCATTTTGATTTTCAATAACAAGTCATTTAATACCTGTAACATATTTTTTTTCTTTTACCCCAGGTCGCTAAGGAGGTCCGAGAAATAGGCTAACTTTGCGGTCACTATTTTTATCTTTCTCAATGTTGCAGGGGTGATTTCACCCCATAGGAGATCTTAAGGGCGAATTTTTAACCCAAATCAACCCCTTATTAATCAAGAAAAAATGGTTTTATAATTAGTGGTATTTTCAATTTTTTTTGGATTCTCCTCAACCCCTAAATAGGGGTAATTTTTGAAAATTTATGAGAAACGAAAAGCGATGCGCATTTTGATTTTCAATTACGAGTAATTTGATACCTGTAACATATTTTTATATTTTTCCCCCAGGTCGCTATGGAGGTCAGAAAAATAGGCCAACTTTGAGTTCACTACTTTTATTTTTCTTTATTTTTTAGGGATGATTTCACCTCAAACAAGATCTTGAGGGTAAATTTTTAACGCAGATCAAGCCCTTATCAATCAAGAAAAAAGGATTTCATAATTAGTGGTATTTTCTATTTTTTAATTTTTTTGTATTCTTCGCAACCCCTAAATAGGGGTAATTTTTAAAAGTTCGTAAGAAACGAAAAGCAATTCATATTTGGATTTTCAATGACGAGTCATTTGATCATTTGATACCTGTAACATATTTTTATATTTTTCCCCCAGGTCGCTATGGAGGTCAGAAAAATAGGCCAACTTTGAGTTCACTACTTTTATTTTTCTTTATGTTTTAGGGATGATTTCACCTCAAACAAGATCTTGAGGGTAAATTTTTAACGCAGATCAAGCCCTTATGAATCAAGAAAAAAGGATTTCATAATTAGTGGTATTTTCTATTTTTTAATTTTTTTGTATTCTTCGCAACCCCTAAATAGGGGTAATTTTTAAAAGTTCGTAAGAAACGAAAAGCAATTCATATTTGGATTTTCAATGACGAGTCATTTGATCATTTGATACCTGTAACATATTTTTATATTTTTTCCCCAGGTCGCTAGGGAGCTCCGAAAAATAGGCTATCTTTGGCGTCACTCATTTATATTGCAATTAGATTAATTTGGTAATATCATTCGATAGCCTATAGAAACCCCTAAAATGAAGAGTTTGATATCTTTATTAATTATTTGGGAGAGTACCTTTTTCATTCTTGAATTCGTTTTAGACCTTGTTTTGAACACTTTTGTGACACTGTTGTGGAAAGAAAAACGTTACAATTTTTATTGTTGGAATTTAAATTTTTTATTTGTAAGTGTACGAGATTATCGAAAATGCGAAATTTTTTACATTATTTTCAACTCTATTATATCAAATGTATATTTTTCTTATTTCTGTACATTGTCCTGGGGCTGCTTATTAGGATTTTTCAAATTAAAGTACAAATTTTATTTTAAATGATGGCTTTAATAAATAATTACAATTTATAATACGGGTTGAAATTAAAATTATATTTTAATTCCCTTCTTATTATAATTAAAAAAGTGCGCATCGTATTCCCATGAATTTATTTTCAATTGTAGCTTGCGTCCTTTTCCCAAAAAGTTCCTTTAAAAATTTTATATGTATTTGTATAATACGAGTTCATAATAAATTTGTAGATATTTTTTGGTTGAACAACTTTTGTATTTTCATTTTTATTACCTCTTCTTTCGTTTTTCAAAACATTTAGTTTTGGTTGTTGAATGTTATTCATTACGATTTAAAAAAAGCACGCGTTCTGTCAAAAAATTATTCATGACAAATTTGGATGAGTTTTCGTTCCTTTTCAGAAGAGAAACTTTTGTCTATTCATTTTTTTTCATAGCTTATGTCTTTCGTTCAAAAATTGAGTTTTTTAATTTTTAATTTGGTTTTTTTACGAATAAAATAAAAACTACGTGCATCATTAAAAAATGATTTACAACAAATTTGTAGGTATTTTTTAGGTGCAAAATTTTTGTTCAATCATTTTTTTCGTATTTTGCACAGTTTGACTGCAAAATGAAAATTAGAATTTTTCATTATTATTAGTGCTATCAAAAATAAAAATTTTGATTTTTCAAGAAAATTTTAAAAGTTTTTCTGGCAATCTTGTAGCGAAAAATGAAAAAACGATCTTAAAATTGTGGAAAATGCTTGAACTTTTTTATTTTTATTACGATGAACTTCAGCGGATTTTCAAAATTTCAAAGCATTTTAAAAAATATCAAAAATTTTGAGAGGTTCTAAAGAATTTTAGACACATTTATCTGATTTCATGCATTTTATGAGATTTCAGAGAGTGTGAAATATTTGATCATTTTTAAGGAATTTTGAAATATATTGAAGGTTTGCAGATTGTTTACGTTTTTATTTTTGTGGATTACTATGGACGATACAAGATTTAATTGATATTATAAATTGCAAGGTATTTCAAAGGATTTTAAAGCGTAAAGGGCTTTTTAAAAAATGCCATAAGGTATAATGCGATTTGAAATTCTGTACGGGGTTTCAAAATATTTAGTGGGATTTTAGGAAATTTAAAAGAATTGTATGAAGGTATCCAGAGAGTCCCGGTGGCTCAGACGATAGCGAGCCAAGCTTCCAAGCAGGATGACTGGGGTTCGTTCCCTGTGCCGATACCAATGGAAATTTTTCTGTCTACTGCAAACCGGGGCTCTGGTGGTTCGGAACCCAACTCATCTCCATGTCATGGGGACTATTCCTTTGGTAATCACTGAGCGATTTTGAGAGGCTCGAAAAAGAATCAGTGTTTTTCGTGCGAAGAGGCTCCATGACAAGGGTACTATCGCACGCTGGTCGCTGGTCATTTTCGAGCAATTTACTTGGGTGTGACACAATGGACTTCTAAGTTTGAGCACCGGGGAGGGGACCTCATAGGCTCCCCCGCCCATCAATACAACCAACCAGCAATCAACCATCAACCAACCAAGAAGATTTCCAGGATATTAGGAATATTCAATAAATCTCAAGACATTCCAACGCATTCTTAGAAAACTAAATGGAATAAATGAAGTTGAATGAAACTTCAAATGACTTCTAGAGTTTTTTACGTATTTCAGGGACTACAGAGATTTCAGGCAATTTAAAGAATTCCAACAGGTTTCAACAGAAATGGTAAAACTTCAAAGAGATTCTGGTTATTCTCAGAGATCGAAAGTATTTCATGAGATTCTGTGGTAGATGTGTATCGTATTTCAGACATCAAAAATAGTTTAGCCTTGACGTAATTCTTCAAACATTGTATAATATTGTTTCTCTTCTATATCGTAAAATTATGTATACACTTACAGCACATAAAAGTCTAGTGGCGGCTGTGTAAGTGATCAATAATTAAGAGGTCAAACGAGAAAACAACTAATAAATAAATGCGAAAACATTTTCGTGAATATTCGTTAGTCACATTCATCTTGGCAAATTTCCTCAAACCTATTTGTAAGTATAATAAAATATCTGTAACACAAGGCGCATTTTTAATTGTAGGGGAAACTAGTAAACGGTGTAGTAAAGTTGATCATTCGTTGCAAAGAAAGCAATTTTATCACCCTTAGTGCCACGTACGCATGGAGGTATCGATATTAGCCATTTTGTCCTGTACTTTATACTTTTTTAACACGTGGCAATATTATCCATACGGTACTCTTCTCGTAAGGCTGAAATATTCACATTTAAAGCCTTTCGGTTTAGTTGTCGAAGATCATAGTGTATAAATTGATAAAACAATATTTCAAAATTGCTAATAAAAAAATTTCACTGGAGTTTCGATTTATGCAACTCGACTGATGCGATTTATGAGCTGAAAGTGCGGCCTTCATGCCGTTTGTCACATTTGTCTGAACACCGCTTCTCTCTGGGCCCTGCAACTGATCTTACCCCAAAACGTCCGAAATTGGACTGACCTGTTAAGAAGGCTTGCATTAAAAAGTGTTGAAAAATTTCATGTAGACTGAAAACGGATTACAGAAATAAAGTTTTGTTTCAGTATCCTAAAAATGAATGAAAAATCGCATCTGAGACTGTATAATGAGTGCCCGATTTTTTCCGATTTCT
>NC_046665.1:113029731-113030408 GCF_010883055.1 Belonocnema kinseyi | reverse complement strand
ATTTAAGGACGACCTAAACGCAGGGATTCCCCCTGTTTTTCATATTTTTCATCATTATGAAATTACAAAAGATTAAGACCCTCGTGAACTTAAGAAAAATGTATTCTTATAATCAAACATAGAACTTTCTGTCAAAAACTTCTTTAAGAAACCATCTGGTAATACCAGATAGTCTTTCCCGGAACCGCGGGATGGCACTGCATTCGTCTGAATCACCGCGGGAGAATTCAAAATTGCCACATATAATCAGAAAGAGGAATTTGATGAAATGGACTTCATTACAATCGAAAGTATTGAATTTAAAAAGCGGAAGTCCTAAAAATGATTACCTCCCCCTTCTTGTCTACTTTCGTTCACAACCCCCCCCCCCCCCCCCCCCCCCCCCCCCCCCCCCCGGGCCTTTCAACTGCTCAACCTAGGGGGCGCGAATTTGGTTCTCGCGTTTCACACTCGATAATAAATTTACCTAGCGCTCGGTTTTTGTACTTCCCTCTACATTTATGCACAAACCTTTTAAAATAAAAGTTCATAGTCACTTCTTTTTTTTAAAGCTCCTTCGACTGTAGCGAATGCATTCTTACGAGGGTGGATTGATAAGTTTCCGGCCTGACCAAGAAAAACAACGTTTTTAAGAATTTTTTTTTTTTATTTCTCAACATAATCTCCTCCAAGGCTGA
>NC_046665.1:113026002-113029631 GCF_010883055.1 Belonocnema kinseyi | reverse complement strand
AGCTATCTAAGGATGGTACTATAGAACGCCACCTCAAGGTAGGCCTAGTGGCGCCATCTCTTGGTCAGGCCGGAAACTTATCAATCCACCCTCGTATTACATATCTCGTGCTTTGCATTTGAATTTGTATCTCAACTTGTATATCATTTTCATTAATGTACCCACGGAACTTCGATTAATGAGGGTTTAAGGCGGGTGGGGGAGGGTAATGGTTCTCCCAAATAAGTGGAGGTCTTTGAGGTCAGGGAGCTATCGAAATATCTCCCCAGAAACAACACGAGATGTGTATTTATTTATCTGTAAAAACAAAGAAGGATTTTCGAAGGGAAAAGCTCTTATCAATGCCCCTCTAAGGAGCCTTAGGTGAAACGAATCTTTCAAGAGGAACGAGAAACGGATAAATATTTTAACTATTTTCCCAATAAGGAAAGAATGCTGGTAGGGTATAGGGTTATCGAAACAGCCCAAAAAAAACTTCGCATTAATTCGACATTGGGTGTAGGAAAATCCTATTATCAAAAGAAAATCAACATTTTGAAATAGAAAAAAGGTTAAAATTGATAGCAATAAGAAAAGAAAAGAGCAACAAGTAACGCGCGTCACTACGTTACTTGAACCGTATCAAAAGTTGTCAATTACTTATGTATCCAGCCACGTTCATGGTGGTATTATATTTAGAGTATAGCTGTACTAATATCGTCGCAAAAAATCAAGACCCCCTCACTTTAGAAGGCTATAACTCGTCAGAAAATATGTGAGGGGGTTCGAATAAGACCCACACGAATCCGCTAAGTTTTTTGAATAAAACTGTGTTTCTATAATTTGCGTAAAAAATTTCGTTCCGAGCTATTTAGCAAAATACAAGTAAAAATGCTGTCGCGAAGCCCATTGTTGAGACACCTTAAATTTCACATGACCCCAGAGCTAAGAATATGTTTTAGAAAAAATTGTAATAAATTCTGGAGTGTCCTACAACATGATTAGAGTCCAGTAGAGACCTTAAAATTTAAAAATATTAAAAAATGTCAGTTTTGCAAGGATTTTTGTTGAATGTTCGCATTTGGGAATTGCATGGAGCTATCGTGCTGTTTAATGGCTTAAAATGTGTGGTAATGTACGCTGATTCCTATTTTGTCCACAAAAGTAAATAGAAATTTTATTTTCGCGATTGAAGTAGAAAAATGTGTAGGAAAAGAAGGTCCGTCATATTTCACAGTGGCGGTATTATAATGTAATTTTGTAATTATCAGGCTGTTAATTCGCTAATGATTTCTCACAATAGCTTACATTTTATAGATGACATACAGTTTTAGCCATTAAACAGCGCGAGGGCTCCATTCAATTCCTAAATAAAAACATGCAACACAAGTCCTTGAAAACCTGAAATTTCCAAAACCTTGAAATTTCAGCAACACAAGTCCTTGAAAACCTGAGCTTTCTACGTCGGGAGCAGATACCGAAAAGCGCGAACGCACTATGAGCCTCGGACCTCGAGTGACGAGACGAAGCGGACCATCACTTCCTCTTTGCCATAACGGCGCCAATAATTGCGCCTCCGATTTTTCGGACAACAAATTTGAAAGTGATTCTTCTGTCGGCAGTTCCAACATTCGACCTTAGAATCATTCCACTGTTTTTTCGAGGTGGATGACTCCCAGCTCCATTTTGGAGGCTGCGCTGACTTTCCCCCAGACGACTTTGTTGAATTGCTTTCGTTCAGAGGGCCCTTGTCGTTACGTCTATTAGACTTACCGGACCTAGGCTTACTGGTGGGCTCTTCTCTACTCGAGTTTGCACCTGATCTACGCTTTTCGTTATTAATGGCTGCGATGAGCGTTTTGATGAAGTCGGCTAACTCCAAAGAGCTCTGTAAGACTGCTATCAACAAAAGTCGGAGCTATAGCAGCCACATAACTGACCTTTTTAGCCAGTACAGGTTGTTCAACCACTAATTTTATTATTAAATCCTAAGTTTCATGAAGCAACAGCCAGGCAAATACGGGAAAAACCACTAAAAGTATTCAGCAAATACAGAGAAATATGCTACAGTCCTTCTCTGTCGTCTCTGACTTGCTAGATACGCTTATCTCTTCTCTTCTCTCTCACTCCACAGCTCGTTCCACACAGTAAGAGCTCTCTATGTTAGGTACCATTTTGTAGCCAGGTTTTCCAAATGCACTGGGTGCAATCTGTTGAACCCAACTGGCCAGGGAAGGCCCACAACAAGAAAAATAAAACCTAACTACAATAAAATGAGTGTGCCACTTACCTGCCTCTAACCTGAACGCTATTTCCTTTTGAAGTGAACGGAGTTCACGGGTCGCATTCTTTCAATCCGCGAACAAACCCTAAAGCTCGTTTAATTTGTTGAAGGCGCCATGTACCTGCCACCTCTACGAGCCTCGAGATATCCGTTTCACTTGTATTTCTACTAGCAGGTCGACCAGCTCCATTTAACTTAAGCACGAAAGTGAGGGGTATGGAAAATGGGTTTACGGGAGCAAGAGAGCATTTTACTAAGCGTTAGGTTCGTTAACCTTCAAGCCACAATAAATAAAAGAGGGTGACATTAAGGCTCTATTTATTTAGCCATACAATTTCTCTCTACAAATGAACAACTTAACCTAAAAACAATCCCATGCCCAGTTTCACCGGGCAATATGAATTTAATGTGACATACTGCCAAAAAGTTAACCCCTTGATTTCCAACCCTCCAAAAATTAATATAAGATATTACTCCCTTGCAATACAGGAACAACAGAGGAATTCTATGCTGCGAACCCTTACATTTTCAAAATGGTTGCGCAGGACTCCAGCTTTACCACTCATGCCGGCCGGCGTTCCTTGTCTAGTGTCCACATTAACGATTCTCTTGGAAGACGCCCGTCTCAACTAGGCTACAGTCGGGCTTTGAGCCGGGCGGATTCCAACTGCCGGGTGTTGGGGGTGTCCGGACGTTTGACTTTACTACGCGGCTTCGAGGTCACAACCACGCAAAAAGCACCGAACACAGCGAGTGGAGCTCAGTCACCAAGGCTGAGGAACACTCGCGGGAAAATGGCAAAAGATCACCACTCACCCTGTAGCCATCTGGCCAATTCCTCTTTCATCTTATTGTCCATCCCGCAATCCGATTATTTACACTCCTTCCTTAGATATTCACCCCGGTGACACGGAGACTAAATTCTCCGTCGAGTCAGTAACCAAAAGTGATAGTTTTCAGTCTGCTCGTCCTGATCGATGTTTAAAGTACACTTCCCCCTTTGGCCGGTGAATACGGCCACCGTGGAAGTGTTCACCAGTCGGTGCTGCCGCCAGTGGCTATACATGGAGACTGCGTGTCGCAAGTTCGCCCTCTCGATTTCCTCGGGTTCCTGGTTGAGTTCTGTGACTGTCAACACCCACTATAGTCTGTTCTAGTGTTGACAAGCTGTCAGTTTCACGTGTGTCCATCCCTACTAATGGGTTTTTATTTTAAAGAGCTGGGATTATTACCCAGGAATCCGTCGATGGACGTAGTGGCTCTTTCGTCTTCTTTGGTCAGCCTAAATTTCGACATTCCGAGGCTAATTACGGTTGCGGCGAGACTCCGGAAAGTTGTTTTTACATCTTTCCGTTATTATTACTTT
>NC_046665.1:113018385-113025902 GCF_010883055.1 Belonocnema kinseyi | reverse complement strand
TTTATATACTTGAAAATTCTTGAAATACTGTGGAATTTTTAAATCAAACAATTTAATTTTTGGATTTTCCACTAATGTGTATGCTGTCAAAATTTGAATTTTTATCTTTAAAGAAAATTCCAAAAGATGTTATAGTAATAGTAGGGCAGTTAGAAATCACATATTTTCTTTTCTGACCTTTTTTTATATTGTGCATTATTTTGCTTAAAATGGGCATTTTCGTGTGTTCTTTTTAATGTTGTAAATGCTAAAATTCTGGTAAATTTTGGTTTTACAAAAAAAAAATCATAAGAATGAATTGTACGTCTGTTTGAATACTATGAATGTCCGTAGAGAGAATTTCTGATTTTTGAAAAAATGGTCTGGAAAATATTCAAAATGTACCCAAGTTTTGAATTTTTATCCAAAATGGCTGGCTAACGAACTTGACCTTAGTTTAGGACACTGAACGAGACAGACAGATATGTTCGTAAAAACCTATTTTCTGAATTCAGGGGGTCTCGAACCTTTTTTTCCTTCTATATCGTAAAATCATTTATACGCTACGAGAAAATAAAAAGATAGTGAGGGCTTTGTAATTGTTCAATAATTTATAAGGTCAAACGAGATAACGTCTGATGAATAAATGCGAAAACATTTTCATGAATATTTGTTAGTCACATTCATCTTGGCAAGTTTTCTCAAACCTATTTGTAAGCATAAAAAAATATCTATCAGATAAGGCACATTTTTAATATTGATAGTGGAAACTAGTAAACGGTGAATATAGAATAACTTTTGAAGTTATAACATCAATAAATGATGAACAACTGGAGGAAATATTACATAACAAATTGAAGCTAGATGATTCATTGCAAAAAAATTAATTCTCGTAACCCGTAGTGCCACGTACACGTGAATGTATCGATATCAGCAATTTATCCTATACTTTATACTTTTTTAACACGTAGCAATATTATCCATATGGTACTCTTCTCGCAAGGATGGAATATTCACATTCAAAGCCTTTCGGTTTAGTTGTCGAAGATCATAGTGTATAAATTGATAAAACAATATTTCAAAATTGCTAATAAAAAAATTTCACTGGAGTTTCGATTTATGCAACTCGACTGATGCGATTTATGAGCTGAAAGTGCGGCCTTCATGCCGTTTGTCACATTTGTCTGAACACCGCTTCTCTCTGGGCCCTGCAACTGATCTTACCCCAAAACGTCCGAAATTGGACTGACCTGTTAAGAAGGCTTGCATTAAAAAGTGTTGAAAAATTTCATGTATCCACTGGTAACGTAAGAAAGACTGAATACTTCTGGATCTCGTTTGTGTACTCCCGTTTTGTATATTTTGGCTACCATAAAGCAACCAAAAAAAAAAAATTTAATCCCTTTTAATTTAACACATATCGCACCACTTATTTACTGTTTTTCGAATAATAATAAGGTAAACATTTTTTAAAAATATACCATCGGTTATTTCGCGATTTAAGTATTAATTTCCCCACAGATGGTTCTGGTGAAAAATTATTTTTTGAATTTTTTATTATGATTTTATATTTTTGTAACTGATAAAATACGTACAAAGCAAACATTTTACAATAACAGAAGTATTCTTGAATACAATCCTACCAGATTTGGCCAATTTCATGGTTTTGGAGCGCGTTCTAATGATGTAAACGAAAATTGTGTTTTTAATTTATTTCAGGTCTGACAGCTTCAATCGGATTTTAAAGCGATTGCAATATTATTATTTTCGGCTCCTTATTAGGAAACTTGTGATCTGGAAATTTTCAATCTGGAACGCCTTAAATTAGAAATCATACAGTTTTGATTTCATTATATTTTAAACGATTGAAATTTCAGAATTGAAGTTAAAAAATATTTCGTTTTAAACTTGTCCTATTTTAGAAATTTTCTTATAATCTTAAATCATTGAAATTGACGATTTTTATATTTAAAATAAAATTATATCATTTTATAAGCTTGACATTAGAAATGTTACAATTTTAAATATTTTATAATTAAATTGTCCAATTTTCAAAGTTTAATCAAAAAGTGTATAATTTGGAATGCTTTTAATTAGAAATAATAACATTTACAAAACTTTTATTTTAACGATTTTCCGCAAGAGGCGCTACAAACGGTGTCAACTAACTAATTCCGAATCTGTGCATCCAAATTTTCCAAAGGGAGCACGGGTGACAGAGTCGCTGTATTTTGGTTTGGTATGGCGTCTGCTCCAGATTCAGAACACTGGTTACCCCAAACTTATGGAGATCAGTTGCTCCCAAATGTGGGTGCTATACTTTTCTAAACTGTGCAAGCGCGAAACTGTTCGGGGTAATGGTTCTTCCAAATAAGTGGAGCCGTTCTACTAAACAGATTGATTGCTGTTTACTGCGTGATTGGTGTGACAACTGTACGTGTTAGCTTACCGGCTCCACCGAACTGCTCTTTGTATATAATAAGGAATAACATCCCTGCGACAACTCCTTTTTTTACTGCGTACATTTATTTTATTTATTGTATACAAATCGTTCTTCATTGCCCACTAAAATAAACCTATATTTATATTTCTTTTTAGATAAGAAACATGTTACCTTCAAAATCTGGGGTAATGGTACTTGCCGTCTTATTGGCAGTGGCACTAATTTGTAGTGCAATGGCAATCAATATTGATCCTCCTAATAAATATCCCAAGCCTCCAAAAGGGCTTATACACTGTGACGGATGGTTAGAAGGCTGTAGACTTCACGGAGAGCAAAATGGCGATAGAGGTACTTGTTGCAAAGGCATGTTTTGCTATGATGGTGGCATCTTAACCTTCTTTACACATGTCTGTATTTTCCCTCGTTAAACAGTTCATATTTTCCGAAACCAGATTTTGGATTTTTATTTATCCCTTCGTCAATGGGAGAAACTGTCGAAATCTGTTGAAGATTAAAATTAAATACAAAATATTCTAAATGCAATTTTATTCTCTTTAAAAACCATTATTATGATAATTTTTATATGGCTATAATTTAGATGAATGTATATCTTTATGTTCCCGACACGTCATGAAAGCACTCACGGTCGTTTTGTACAGGTCACGAAATGCAGAGATATTCTACACATAATGAAATAAAAAGATCGTTTTAAATTCTAGTCTTACATTTATTGATTGCATGCCAGAGAGTTATAATAGTCAGAAATAAGAAAAGAAAAGAGTAACAAATAACGCATTTATGATGGTATTATATTAAGAGTATAGCTATACTAATATCGCAGCAAAAAATTAAGACCTCCCTATTTAGAAGGCAATAACTCCGCAGAAAAAATGTAAGGAGGTTCGAATAAGAACCACACGAATCCGCTACGTTCTCTGAATGAAATGGTGCTTCTATAATTGGCGTACAAAAATTTCGTTCCGAGCTATTAAGCAAATGTCAAGTATAAATGTAGTCGCAAAGCCCATTATTGAGACACCTTAACTTTCACATCACCCCAGAGCAAAGAATATGTTGGAAAGAATTTGAAAAAATTCTGGAGTGAACTAAAACATGTTAAGAATCCAGTAGAGACCTTGAAATTTCAAAATATTAAAAAATGTCAGTTTTCCAAGGATTTTTGTTGAATATTTTTATTAGGGAATTGAGTGGGGCTGTCGCGCTGTTTAATGGCTTAAAATGTGTGGTAATGTACCCTGATTTCTCTTTTGTCCACCAAACTGCTGCTGCTCGCTTAGCAGGGCTGTCTCAAAGCTTTAATTTGTTCTGTGCCCTTTTTTCCTGATATATAATTATAGTATTATAATACGGTATGAAGCTTGCACACAAATCATTTTCTATTTTGTTTATTTAATTTAGTACACTTATTTCAGTATTATAATGTAATTTTGTAAATATTAGGCGCCGAGCTCCATGTTGGAGGTTGCGCCGACTTCCTCTCAGACGACTTTGTCGAATTCCTCCGGTTCAGAGGGCCTCTATAGTTACGTTTATTGGACTACCCGGACCTAGGCCTACTCGTGGGCTCTTCTGTACTCAAGTTCGCACCTGATACACGCTTTTCGCTACTAATGGCTGCAATGACCGTTTTGATCAGGTCGACTCACTCCAAAGAGCTCTATAAGGCTTTGATATCAACTGACGTCGGGGCGATAGCGGCCACAGAACTGATCTTTTTAAACGGAGGCTCCTTCCCTTTGTACGCATATTCAGGAATAAGGGACCATTCTGGGGGTGGTGGAGCTAGATCCTCGCCTAACGATGATGATACGCGTTCATATTCCGCCGCTGGGATCACCAGGCCGTTATAGTCTGTAAATTCGTAACGTCTGATGGCCCTTTTAAAATCGAATATAAGATTAGCGTATACCCTATTCATTTGGATTTCGAGATCAATCGCCCTAGTCGAGAGCTGGTAGAGTACGTACATGCAGGCCAGGTAGTCTGCTACCGGTTCATTCTGGCTTTCCTGCGTGAGAGAATTTGTTCTTCCAACCTTTCTTTGTAAAAAGCGTCCCCAAAGTGGCCTTGAAAATCCCTTCCAGTTCAAATTCATATGGACCTCTCCGCCCAAGCGCGTCTTGCTGCGCATAGCCCATTATACTGATCTTTCATCCCACTCATGGGAGTACATGTTCTGCATCTTTGGTATTGTCTTGAGGACTCACGCCCTTCATACCCTGCGTCATGCGGCCTACTCTCGGTTTCTCTTGGCTCTTAGAAATTTGGGGATTCGTACCTATCGTGATTTTCCGATCCGATCCTAATGGTCCTTAGTATATCCTGCCCGAGCTCTTCTTCCCTTGCCCAGGTTGGGTTCATCTGAGGGAAGAGGCTCGACGCTGGGTAGTGCTGGGTTGTTCGGACCGTTCTGTGCCCTTCTCTTTCCCATGGCCTTTGCTCGCGGTGCTCATACGGAGCAAATTCTCGTGTACCAGGGTACGGATAATCCGCTGGGTACCGGTAACTCTATTTTCTGTGGTCTGGCTCCAGTTTTCGGTCACGCGGTGATGGGTCATTATAATGAGTGCAGCTTGCTGGCTCGGGTTGTACCAGTCGCTCTGCGGGCACGTGTCTCTAATAGCCGCAGTGGTAAAAATCAGCTTAAATCCTTGAAATTGTCCGCAAGACTTCCCCAGTTAGGTGACTTGCTCAACCTGTTAACTGCGCCATTACTGCGCCAAGATTGGCCCTACATTGTTTACCATGTGCCTCGACCGACCTTTCCGATGTAGCCCCTACCGCATCCGGTGTTTCGCTACCAGCTGTGCTTTTCCCTAAATCGAGGTCTTCCCGATTTGACTCTCTTCTTGCTTCCCCCTCCCCTGAGTAGTAATAATCCATTATTCTATAATATTTGGGAATCCGTCGATTTGAAAAAAAACTGTAAAACCGCATGAAAAATTTCCATTATTTAATAATACCCCTCGATGTTTGGTGAGATCTATCTCAGTATACCGAGGATTCCGCGAAAATTCCGGAAATTTTTTAGGCACGTACGAATCTTTGTTAATTTTCCAAACAATTCTGATTTCTTCAGAAACCTATCGTACAAACACGCTGAAAGTTTACTGGTGCCACAAAATAAAAATAAAACAAAACAACAGTAGCCTGAAAATAAAGAATATACGAGAAAATAGAAAACTTTCCTTTATATTTCGGGTATCTTCACTTTCATTTCCAAAAAGATTTAAAAAGTCGGTGACAAACCTTTAAATAAAAAAAAATTGACAGTGCTCTCTGTCTCCGTAGTTGTTGAAAAATCTCGGAAATTATTTAAATTCTTTGAACTCCGAAAAGTTTTGAAAACACTAAACCAATTCTCTTCTTTTTTTCTCATTTTTTCCAGTTGTCGGAAATCTCAAAAATAACTTTCAATTCTTAATATTACCGGGAAAATGTCCAAGAACCTACCTAAATTATTTTTATTCTTTTATTTACAATTATCTGGGAATATTACTCATATTACCGGTAGCTTTTCCATCCAGGCAACTACGGGAAAAATCACTAAACGTATTCAGCAAAAGCAGAAAAATATGCCACAGTCCTTCTCTTTCGTCTCTGTCTTACTAGCTACGCTTAGCTCCCCTCTTCTCTCTCACGCCGCAGTTCGTGCCACACAGTGGCAGCCCTCTATGTTTGGCGCCATTTTGTAGCCAGGTTTTCCACATTCATTGGGTGCAATCTGTTAAACCCACCTGGTCGGCGAGGGTCCAGGACGAGAAAAATAAAACCTAACTACAATAAAATAGGTGTACTCTTTCAAGCCGCGAACAACCCTAGCAGCTTGTTCAATTTGTTGAAGGAGCTAGGTAGCTTGCCACTTATAGCCACGCCTCGAGATATCTGTTTCACTTTTCTTTCTCCTGGCTGGTCGACCAGCTCCTTTTAACTTAAGCACGAGAGTGAGGGATATAAAAAATGAGTTTACGGGAGCCAAAAAGAATTTTACTAAGCATAAGGTTCGTTCACCTTCAAGCCACAATAAATAAAAAAGGGTTAAAATTAGGCTCTATTTATTTAGGCATATAATTTCTTTCTACAAATCAACAACTTAACCTAAAAACAATCCCATGCCCATTTTCAACGTGTAATATAAATTTAGTGTGACATACTGCCAAAGAATTAACCCTTTGATTTTTCAACTCTCCAAAAATTGATATACGTAAGATATTACTCTCTTACAAGACAGCAACAACAGAGGAATTCTTTGCTGTGAACCCTTACACTACAAAATGGTCGCCCGGGACTCCCGCGTTACCACTCACGCCTGCCGGCGTTCCTTGTCGAGTATCCACATCAATGGTTCTTTTGGAAGACGCCCGTTTCAACTAGGCTACAGTCGGGCTTTGAGCCGGGCGGATTTTAATGGCAGGGCGTCGGGGGTGTCCCGGACGTTTGACCTTACTACGCGGCTGCGATATCACAACCACACAAAAAGCACCGAGCACACCGCGTGGAGGTCGGTCACCAAGACTGAGAAACACTCGCGGCAAAAATGGCAAAAGATCACAACTCACCGTGTAGCCACCTGGCCAATTCCTCTTTCGTCATGTTGTCCATTCCGCAATCCGATTATTTACACTCCTTCCTTGGATTTCCAACCCGGTGACAAGGAGACTACACTCTCCGTCGAGTCAGGAACCAAAAGTGACAGTTTTCAGTCTGCTCGTCCTGACTTCCTTTCGTTTTCCCTCGAGCTTCCGTGTTTAAAATCCGTCCCGCTGATAGGTTCGTCGCGCGTGCTACGGCGAATCCCATTGGTTCTCCGAAGGCTATTTCAACGTGGCTGCAATCCAGCCTCAGGGAACGTGGCCGCCTTCTGACAGTACGCAATATGGCTGCCGCTTCACTCTTGCCGGTGTCTCGTCGCCTCATAGCGTCGCCAACGAGTGGTACTGGAAATTCACACCGTGGTACTGCAGGGTTGCTTCTGTCTGATGCGTAGGGATCGACCTAGTACCGCTGCTCGCCGCTGGTAGTGGCGCTGGTTAATCTTGTTGACGGTCTATGGTCAATGGTTGTAGCACTCCCC
>NC_046665.1:112980898-113018375 GCF_010883055.1 Belonocnema kinseyi | reverse complement strand
CCCCCGTCCTTTGGCCGATGAATATGGCCACCGTGTAAATGTTGGCCAGTCGGTGCTGTCGCCCGTGGCTACACATGGGGACTGCGTGTCAAAAAGCTCGCCCCCTTGATTTCCTCGGATTCCTTGTTGAGTTGTGTGACTGTCAACACCCACTGTCGTCTGCCTTAGTACTGACAAGCTGTCAGTTTCTCGTACGTCCAACCTTACTAATGGTTTTTTATTTTAAAGAGCTTTGATTGTTACTCAGGAATCCATCGATAGACGTAGTGGTTCTTCTGTTTTCTTTGGTCAGCCTCACGGCTGACCTTTTCCATTTTGGGTGTTCAGCCCTTATTCATTTGAAACTCGGTAGGTTGGCTCGGATAATCCAAATTACAGGTAATGGTTATCCTATTATAATAAAATTATTACTAAGTTTATCCTCTTAGCCTAGATTCGGATCCTGACTGGACGGATCGTTAATTAAATCTGTATTTGTGGGTTTTTCGATTTTCGCGTTCGGAGGCTTAGTATGGCTTCGGAAAGTTATGATAATCTTGTAGAGTATTTAGAAATCAAACTTTCCTTTTCTTACCTTTCTTTTATCGTGCATAATTTTTCTTAAAATGGTCATTTTTATGAGTTTTTTTGTTATTTTGTAAATGCTACAATTCTTGTAAATTCTGGTTTTATAAAAAAAGTCATGCGAATAAATTGTTTGTCTGTTTAAATACTATGAATACACGCAGAGAGAATTTCTGATTTCTGAAAAAAGTGGTCTTAAAAATATTCAATATATGCCCATTTTTTGAATTTTTATCCAAAATGGCTGTCTAAGGAACTTGACCTTTAGTTAGGGGGTCTAGAAACGTAAACATTTGACAAAAACTAGTGAAGTTAAATTTTACACAAATCTAATACATTCTCTGATGAGAATGGAAAAATAGTTCAACCTCGACGTCATATTTAAAATATGGTAAAACTATTTTGTCCTTCTATAACCTAAAATCGTTTATGCGCTTAGAGAAAATATAGGGCTAGTGACGGCTCTGTATTTGCTCAATAATCTATAAGGCCAAACGAGATAACGACTGATGAATAAATCTTAAAACATTTTCGTGAATATTGTTTAGTTACATATATCTTGTTAAGTTTTCTCAAACCTATTTCTAAGTATAATAAAATATCTGTAACATAAGGCGCATTTTTAATTTTGACAGTGTAAACTAGTAAACGGTAAATATAGAATAACTTTTGAAGTCATAATATCGATAAATGATGAACCGCTGGAGAAAGAAAAAATATTCCAGAACACATTGAAGCTGGATGATTCATTGCGAAAAAAGCAATTCCCGTTACCTGTAGTGCCACCTAAACATGGACGTATCGATATCAGCCATTTATCCTATACTTTATACTTTTTTAACACGTAGCAACATTATCCATATGGTACTCTTCTCGTAAGGATGGAATATTCACATTCAAAACCTTTCGGGCCAGTTATCGAAGGACAAAGTGTATAAATTAATAAAAAAATATTTCAAAATTGCTAATAAAAAAAATTGCTCTAGAATCTCGATTCATGCAACTCAAATGATGCAATTTATGAGCTAAGAGTGCGGCCTTCATGCCGTTTGTCACATTTTTCTGAACAGTTCTTCATTCTGGGCCTTGCGACTGACCTTATCCCAATACGTCCGAAATTGGACCGACCCGTTAAGAAGGCTTGCATTAAAAAGTATTGAAAAATTTCATGTATCCAGTGGTAACGTAAGAAATATTACATACTTCTGTATCCCGTTTTTGTACTCCCGTGTTGTATCTTCCCAGTAGTAGAAGTTATCTCTTAAATTCAATCCCTTTTTGTGCCTGGCGCCAACAACAATTTTCTGAAAACTTTTGGATATCACAAAGCCACCAAGAAATAAAACATTTTTAATCCCTTTTAATTTAGCACATGTCGCAGCACTTATTTACTGTTTTCAAATAATAATGAGGTAAAAAGAAAATTGTAGAAATTTTGATTGTTTATTTTTAGAATTTAACCTATTTTAATGGCGAAATTTGCATAGTTTTTAACGTTCAATTTGAAAAATTAAAAACTTTTCAATTTTAAAGATATATAAATAAAAATTCTTACATTTGAATTATTTTTAAGATATTAAGTCAAGTTTTAAATTCTAATTCTTTCAAATTGAAAACGTACCAATTTGCAATATATAAAAACTGCAATTAAATTGTTTGAATATTTTTTGCTAATAATTATTTAGATTGATTTATTTTTCAATTCAATCAAATGTTACGGCATTATTCAACTAAAATTTTGATTTTACGATTTGAATTCTAAATCGAAGAAGTGGCTAGATTCATTGGACTTCACCGATACTACATTTTCTGCTCTATTTTATATAAATATATTTTATTCTCTTGAATACCAAATTTATAATTCTTGAGTAATTGTCAAAAATTCAATTTTTTAGCTATGCTCACCTCTGCAGGCTTATCTGTTCATCTGATTTTTACGTATTTTACTGAGAAGTTTGCACACATCTTGCCAATACATGCTGAAATTTTTTTCGATATCTAGAATCGTTTTTAAAATTGGACCATTTATGACATTTATGAATTTTCATTTAACACACTCAATACCTAAAATTTTTAAACTATTTAAGATATCAACAATTTAAAATTTTAATCACAGATTTTAATTTCAAAAAGGAATACTGTACGAAAATGTGATGATCACGAAGATATAAGGTTTTGGGAATATAAAGAATTTATTTCACTGAACAATTTTTTTAATGTCTTACAAATAAATTTTCTCAAAAATCAATTAAACCCAGTTTTTCCTACAAAATACGTGGAAAACAATTTTTTCATCCCACCTAATGGAAGAAAAGGCTAAAAATTTAGTAGGAAAACCTCTAAGATGACAAAAACCACTAAAATGGCAGCACTCAGGCTTATATCAGGGGCGTCAACTTCGATTCATGGTGGTTAAATTGTTAATTCCCTACTTTAATGAAATCTTATTTTATTTTGAAATTTTACAAACTAATATTTATTAATAAATACAAAATGACAATGAGGACTGTAAGTAATTTTACGAGGGGTTTTCAAAAAGTAATTTTCCCTCCTCCGGGAAAAAAGCAAAACATAGTCCCCTTGGACTTGAATACATTTTTTATATCGGTTCTCAAGCTTTGACAAACCTTGTTTATAAAAATCCGTGCCCTGTTTTTTAAAGAATAATTTAACAAAGTCTTTCACTTCGCCATTTGAATTGAAGTGATCGCCACACAAACTTCCCTTTAACTTAGTAAAAAGAAAAAAGTCACATAGTGCAAGATCTGGAGAGTACGGTGGGTGATGAAAAATGTTTCATTATAATTTTTCCAGTAAGGTTTGTGTTTTTTTGCTGAATGAAAGTAGGCGTGGGACCCACTTCGCACAAACTTTACGGTAACCAAGATGATCTGTTATGATTGTGTGGATTGAAGTTCGACAAATATCGATTTCAGGAGGCATTGAGTCCAAAGTTCTGTCAATTGTAAAGCGCCTATCCGCCAAAATGATTTTTTCGACTGCTGCGACTGCGTCATCTGTACCGCCGCACCATTCGCACACTCATGCATTTGTCACCATAAATATGCAGCTCGCTAGATGGCGCTGGGGCAAAACGGCAGACTAGGGAAACTTACTTTTTGAACACCCCTCGTAAAATTCAACACCTTTTTCCAAATTGGAAAATTGGTACTTGCATACGATCCTGATAGATTAGACAGGCGATGGAAGATACGGCGTGACTGTCGGTTTACCAAACTGTCGAAATAAGTCTAACGCAAGAAAAATGAAAAGCTCGCTTACAGTGGACAAACTTTCATAAAGTATGCAGGAGATTATAACATAACCAAAATCAATTTTTCTCTAGAATCCATTTAAAACTTTACCAAAACTTTAAGCAAATAATATGTTTTTTAGCTAAAAAGAATAACCGAAATTTATCATTCTGTAACCGATTTTGAGGGAATTATTGTCATTGCATAATATAAAGTTTGCTTCACTTTACATTCGCAAACATTACTTTACAAGCATGAAACTTTATCCAGTCTTTCGTGAATGTGTGGCAGAATAGTTCTTAATAATTCAACCACGTGCATTAATGATTACTTTAGAAAATCTTCACTGTAAATTTGGAAAGTTTAATCGACGTTGTTAAAGTTTACCGAACTGAAATTCATTCTTAAACATTTCGAAAGACACAAATTATTACAATATTGCCAAACATTCTCCTTTTGGTCTATGTATCCCAATTACAATTAAAAGTTCGGTAAAGTTTCCTAACCAAATTTTCTCTGTGTGAGATTATTATTGTTAATAATATAAACAAATTTAATAAACAAAGGTATTAATCAGGCATTTTTCGATAGAAAAATGGTTTGTTTTTTCTATGTAATTAATTTAAAAACGAATTTTTCATTCGACAAATGCATAATCTAGAGTTTTGTTTGATACATTTTTTTAAAATAAAATTTATTAATTAGCTATGTATGTTGCTGAAACTGTCATGAAGTTCCTAATTGAGTTAAATAAATTAATCAAATTTATTATACATTTAATATGATAGAGTTAAACATAATAATTTCAACTTATAATATAAATCTTTCACAAAAAAATTGATCTTTGAACAAAGTGAATTAACCAAATCTTTCAAACAAATTAGTTGAATACTCAAACAAAGAAGAATGATTTTCAACCAAAAAGATGCATTTTAATTTAAAAAAACTAAATTTTTTCTGTAACAGATGAAGATTAAGATCGAGAAGATAAATTTTTCAAAAATTTTGAATTTTCTGTTAAAAAGCATTTTAGTCGAGATGTCACGATTAAACTATGAATATTTATCTCAAAATTCTAATCTGAAAATATTTCATTTCAAATTTTTTTTACTTTTACTAATTTCGAAATTTTTAAATTAAATTATTCAGATTTTAAATGCTTCGAATTAGAAATGATACAATTTCAACCCATTTCTAATAAAATTTTCCAGTTAGTAAAACTTGTAATCTGAAATTTTTCAATTTGGAACGTCTTTAATTATAAATAATACAGCTTTAATTTCTTTAAATTTTAAATAATCGAATTTTCAACATTTGATTTCGAAAATATGTCATTTTTAACCTTTTAAGTTTGTCCTATTTTCGAAAATTTCTTATAATTTTAAATCATTGGAATTGACGATTCTTATATTTAAAATAAAATTGTATTATTTTATAAGCTTTACATTAGAAATAACACAATTTCAAATATTTTATTATAAAATTGTTCAATTTTCAAAGTTTAATCCAAAAGTGTACAATTTGGAATGCTTTTAATTAGAAATAATAACATTTAAAAAACTTGTATTTTAACGCTTTTCCGCAAGAGGCGCTACTTTGGTTTGGTATGGCCTTTGCTCTAGATTCAGGGGACTGGTTACCCCAAACTTACATAGATCAGTCGCTCTAAAATCTGGGTGTTTTTTCTTCTAAACTGCGCAAGCGCTGATTTGTGTCGAAAGCAACGCGTGTGCAAAATAGCTGCACTATAATGTTGAATAAAAGCTTCGGCCTGTTCGGGGTAATGGTTCTCTCCTAAATCCGTGGAGCCGCTGTGCTAAACAGAAGAATAATTTCCCCGTCACAGCTCAATTTTTTTCGTGTAGAGTTATTTTATTTATTGTACGCAAATCGTTCTTTATTGGAAACTAAAATAAACCTATATTTATCATTTTTTCCAGATAAGAAACATGTTACCTTTAAAATCTGGGGTAACGGTACTTGCTGTCTTACTGGCAGTGACACTAGTTTGTAGTGCAATGGCAATCAACATTGATCCTCCTAAAAAAGATCCCAAGCCTCCAAAGGGCTTATACACTGTGGCGGGTGGCAACGAGGGTGTAGACTTCACGGAGAACACAATGGTGGTAGAGGCACTTGTTGCAAGGGCTTATCTTGCTATAGGGATAGCATCTTAACCTTCTTTAGACATGTCTGTATTCACCCTCATTAAACAATTCACATTTTCCGGAACCAGATTTTGGATTTTTATTATTATAAAATGTCAATATATGTCAGGTAATAAATCAATATCAGCATTTGGAAACTACAACATTATGCATTTTAGCGTTATCTTACGTTTCGAGAATAAACTTCCAATTCATGCAGTGGAAGTTTCGAACATAAATTTTTAACAGTTCCCTACCCACATAGCACACTTCGCGAAAAAAACTGGTGTTTTTTTAGGACTTGGTCCAAGTGGCCGGGAGAAAAAACCAGGTCTAGGTTTAGACCTATACTTGAACCCAGGTTAAAACGTAGGTTCATGTCCGCCGTGATATTTTGTTCCTAATAAAAGTGAATATGAAAAATGTTTACAGTGAATTCAGAACTTTTGCTAAAAATAGCTTCATAATTATGAGAATCCAGAGAGAAAATAATTTTTTATCAAAAAGTGATTTGTATTGAAAAGCGATAGAGACTTAACTGAAACATTCTTATATCTTCAGAAATTATGTTCAGTTGCGGGAATGGGTAACACTAGCGCTGCCCGCTGACCAAATGCCGAACGAATACTATGAATAGTCCTGCGTCGCTGAGAAGGCAGTAGTAGCGGGAAATTTCAATTAGTCTTCCACACAATATGAAGATGATATCATTCACTGCCACCAAATATAATTTAGCTTGAAAAAGTAGAAAATATTAGCACATACCTTTCTTCAGAAATATTTACACAATGATCAGAAAACATTTTATTGGCCTAATTACTGAAAGATAGACAGTAATAGTAAATTATATAGAAATAAGAAAATAATTCAACGATTAAAATAAAATATCAAGGTTCGACAAATGTAATTCGGTAGTCGTAAATTCTCTTTTCTTAAAGCTAAGTTGGCTTTAACGAACACATTTTTATCATGTATCTCGAATTTCGTACTTCATTTTATCCAAAATGCGAACTCCAAATAAAGTAAAAACTTTATTTTTCATTGTTTCTTTATTTTGTAATATTTTTATTCTCAGCTACTCTGAAAACTCTATTATTTCAATAAATCTATATTATTACAATTTACAATACACATTTATATTAAGACAAAACTATCTTCATTTTCTTGTGTTTGTGATTTAAAAAAGTGTTCGTCCTATCAAAAACAAGAACACTTTCTTTCATAAGCATTTCACTGAATTTTTTGCCGTTTTCACATAAATTTGATTTTTTTATTATTCTTAATGCTATTTTTCACGATTAAAACAACAACTACACACCCTTTAAAGTAATGAATTATAACAAATTTGTAGATCTTTTTTGGACGAATAACTTTTTAAGTTTGTCATTTTAAATGTTGTTTTTTACGATGAAAACAGAAACTATACCTCCTATGAAAAAATGGTTAATGAAAAATTTGTAGTTCTTTTTCGGGTAAAAAGCTTTTTTCTGTACATTTGTTTGTGTAGCTTGTGGTCTTTTTCTAAAGATTTAATTTTTTAATTTTTTTATGCTCATTTTAACGCATAAAAATAAAAACTACGCATCCTATCAAAAAGTGATTATTAACAAATTTATAGATCGGTTTTTAGTGCATAACTTGTGTATATTGATCCTTCTTTGTATCTTGCATAATCGGACCGCAAAATATAATATTTTATTACTTACTTTTTATGGTCAAAAACAGATCCTTTTTTAAAAAACTGCTGGTTAGCGAACTGGATCTTACTTTCTGGTCCTTTAAAATGTGTGTAAAATTGCATCCTAATCTGATTAGTCTTTGAAAAATTATTGAAATTAAATTAAAACCTAATATATGTTCTCCTGTCTAGATGCAATAGAATTAAAAGAATTATTAAATTATTTTCTTAATTTTATAATTTACTATAACTGTCTATCTTTCAATAATTATTTGAGTCAATAAAATATTTTCTGATCATTGTGTAAATATTTTTGAAGTAATGTGCATGCTGACAAATTCCACTTTTTTAAGCTTAATTAGATTTGGAAGCTGTGAATGATATCATCTTAAAATTGTGTGGGATACTAATTTAAATTTCCAGCTACTACTGCTTCTTCAGCCAGGAAGGACTATTGATAGTATTAGTTCCGCATTTGGTCGGTGGGCAGCGCTAGCGCTACCCATTCTCGCAACTGAAAAACTTCCAATACATATGGTGCAAGTTTCCAACTGAAAATTTTAACAGTTCATATCTGCCCTAAACTCGTTAAAATAAATAGAAAATAATAGAGGCCCAAGAATAGAGCCTTGCTGGAAGTCCGAGTAGGAGAAAAACGGTTCCGATGCATAAACAACATACTATATATAATGGAAGACTTAGAAGAAGACCTGGATAAGAATCCCAAGCACAAATTACAGGTTTCTAGCGAATTTTATTAAAAAATATTGCAAATACATTTACCAGACCATTCTGTCTTTTTAAAATCTAATCCTTCATGATAAATCATTCCTGTTATTCTGTTTATATCAGAGATGATATGAATATGGTCACAAAAATACGATGGGTTTCACAATAAATCTTGTTTTAACTCTTTTCATTTATTCTTTGTGAGTCAGTGTGATCAGTGCACTAAGATTATTTCGCAAAACCTGATACTGTTGTAGAATATTATGCGACTCACAGTTTTTATATTTAGCGTGAAGATCACGTTCACTAGCCAGGCCATCAATAAGATATCTGGTGTACCAGAGCAGATATCTTAGTGCAGTAGAGGCTGTGAAATGTGGCATATGTTTTTCAAAAAGTGCATAGAGGATACTGTAAAAACTATTTCAACATTCATTCACATCCTCATACGCATTCAAACTTGACCAATCAAAATTAGTAACATCTACACAGAAAAAACTAGGGGGTTACTCATGTTGGGGCTCAAATAAAAGTTGGTGTCATTTGGAACATGAGCTCCAATAGATACCTGTAGAGACCTAAATGGGTTCGTTTAGAGAGCACTTGAAAAGAGCAGCATCAACAGCATCAAGGCCTATTCACAAACCAACCGCTTGCAAGGTCGGGTTGGCAAGTTAGCGATTTACAGAATATGTCGTTAAAGCAAACACTAACGATATTAATATTTATTCATTTTATTTTTTACTTGTGAAGTTTCACTTATTTTATAATTTTTAATACAAAATTGGTTCAAGTCTACACCACCTTTAAATTACCATGATTTAAAATCATTGGTCAATTAATAATTGGAAATGTAATGTAACTTTATAGATTATTAGTGAAAATGCATTACTCAGCTAACCCATTTTTAACCTACTCTTAAAAGTGATGAAAAATGATACTGCATATGCAGTATCAAAATGCATATAGTTCGTTATACTTACTTTATAAAGTTGAAAATACACTTAGGGTATTTTCTTGAAATAAAAAAACAAATTCAAAAGGGTTGATGCAAAACTCCCTTTTTAATAATTAAATATTATTGATAATAACTTATTTATAAATGTGAGCATACAAGATTAGTTTATTGACCAATGACTTAAGACGAATATTTTTTGACATATGAATCAGAGCTCCCAATTTTGGAAACTTTTAGAACTGCGCATGCGTCGCGCCAGCAATATGTTTTGTTGCTTTTACTGCGCGCATTTAAAATTATATAAATATTCAGATGTTATATTTATAATAAATAATGATTGGGAAATGCTTCAAAAGTAATTTATTAATCCTAAAATAGAACTTTTGAGTGCCAGATGAAAAAAGATTGTGATTTTATTGCAAAAAAAGGTTTTTAATTTTAACTTTAGAAAAAAAATGTTCAATTTATTTTTAGTAACTTTATTGATTTTATTTTAGATCAAATAGTTGCGAATAAAAAAAAAATAAAGTTAGAAACTCGACAGAGGCAAGATTAATCGTTAAGCTAAAAAAATGTTTTCTTTCTCTAAACTCGGAATTCTAAACGTCTTTTTTAATTAAAATCGAATTAAATTTTTATCTGTCAGTTCAAAATCTTATTTTAAGATTAAGAAATTACTGTCAATGCATTTCCTAATCATTATTTATTATAAATATCACATTTGAAATTCGACACTATTCAAATTGAGCCCGCCAACAGTAACGAATCATGTTCCAGCGTGACGCAACCGCAGTTCAAAAAGTTCCCAAGATTGGGAGCAATGATATGAATAAGCCTTTATATTTACAAATTTGCTACATAACCTACAAATGATATTTATCAATTCATTACATCTATTTCAATTGCAGTAATAAATATTATAAGTTAATTATGTTCATTAGGCTATGTCTATCAGATTTCGATGACATGTGTGCTTTAAGGTAAATATTGTGTTATTAACTAAAAATAATATCCAAGTGGGCAAAGCGAAAAATAGGTTCTTTAGGAATAGGCTCAATTACCCCAAGTGTGGTATCATTTAGAGCTCATTTATTGTTTTTTGGTTCCTTTTCAGCAAGTGGGGTTCATTTTTGTTGCAGCTCCTTTGGAACCAAAAATGGGTTACAATGGAAACTTCAGTGTTTTCTGTGTACTTATAATGAAGAAATATCGCATCTTTTAAAGTTTAATTTTTTTCATAGTGATAGCTTCAATAAAATCGTGGTTTCAATTTTTTAAATCAACTGCTAAAATAAAATCAGATGCGAGCGATGATATTCAACTTTTTCAAGTATGGGATAAATATATATATATATATTACGGCTTAAAATCTATAAATTGCTGTCCCAATTTTTAAAATCCCAGATCATAATGTTTTTTTATCGGCGTACACTTACTTAAATTCATACAAATATTTGTCATTACTAACAAGGAACCCTAGGTAGGTGTACCCCTCTGATTTTCTTTGTTCTCACATATGTTGTAGGACTTGAAAAACTAAGCGACACATATTTTTTCTTACGTGCCTAAAATGGTTTTAAGTGGGTAAAAACAACTCTCAAATAGTGTGGTACCAAACACCCATTTAATTGTTTCATATAAAATAACAGAATCTTTCACAAACAAACCAACTCGAATAATGTCCTCGCAATAAGAGACAAAAAATGTGATTTTATCAGTTTATTAACAAAAATTTTAGGGGGTTAACTACCCCAGAATAATTTTTAATTATACAATGTATTTACAACCGGCATGATTTCAACTCATAAAATCTGGAAAAATATATGTCGCACGCGATAATAAACTAAAGTTTAATTGTTTTTGGATTTTCATGAGAAATTAATTTATAAGAAGTCACCACCCTTAACTGCGTTTTATTATATTTCTGCAAAATAAAGTAAGTTTCGCATGCAAAACAGAGCAGAAAAATTTCTTCAAAAAGATTTCAACTAAAAAATGTGGAAAAATATATATTGCACGCGATAATACAATAAATTTAGCGTTTTTTTTTTGCATTTTCATGAGAAATACATTTATAAGGGGTATCCACTCTAAACTGTATTTCATTACATTTTTGGAAAATAAAATTAGTTTTGCGTGCAAAACAGAGCAGAAAAATTTCCTCACAAAGAAGTTTTAAATATCTAAATTTTTCAATATGCATAAGTGAAACAAGTTTATGAGGGTAAACTACCCCAAACAATGTTACGGTTATACAAGAAAATGATAAGGAAAACAACCGCATAATCATTTCAACGTCTTGCATTAGTTACAAATGTAATTCATGTATTTCTATAAACATAAATTTAAATGTAAACTATAATGTTCCTTAATATATGTATAAAAAGATAATAAAATGCACTTAAGGGTGGTTACCTTTTATACATTAATTTTCCGTGAATGCAAAAAAACGGGAACCGTGCTTTAATATCTTGTAGGAAATATATTTTATTTTTTATTTTTTAGCTTTAATTTACACCTATTTGGTGATTTTCTTGTGTAATCGTAACATCTTTGGGGTAATTTAACCCCCTTAAATTGTTTGACTAATATATCAAATGGAGCAATTTAGATTCTTAAAATTAAAATGCAGTTACGGATGGTTACCTCTTATAAATTAATTTCTGATGTAAATGCAAAAACACGTAAACATTATTTTATTATCGCGTGCAATCTATATTTTTTCCAGATTTTTTATGTTCAAATCATGCCCGTCTGTAAATTTTTTGTATAATTGAAAATTATTCTGTGGTAGTTTATCCTTCAAAATTTTGTTGTGATCAAATTGACAAAATCACATTTTTCATCTCTTTTTGTGAGGCAATTGCTCGAGTTGATTTGATTGTGAAAAATTCTGTTATTATACGTGAAACAACTGAATAATTGTTTGGTACCACACTATTCGGGGGTGGTTTTAACCCTCTAAAACCATTTTGGGCACGTTAGAAAAGTATGTATCGCTTCGTTTTTTTAGTACAACATGTGTGAGAAAAAAGCAAATCGAAAGGAGACATCTACCTGGGGTTCCTTGTAAGTCGAAACATCTGGAGTTACAATTTAAAACATCATTACATTGTGCTAGTTCGTTTGTTTGAAAATGGTTGGGAAGTCTTTGTGGAGCTTTTCTGGCGCTTAAGCTGTAGTGCCTATTGTGCCACAAACTTAACTGTTATTTGTAGTTAATTGAAATCAGACCTCCTAATGACGCCCGGTATGTCAATAACCAATCGCGTTTTCATTTCCTCGGCTTCCATAAAATGGGGCCAAAGGGTTTGTTCCCTGAACCTAGCTAAAGTCGGTCACTGGCATGATACATGCAGTTATATTTCATCATCCCTGCTGCATTTTCTGCACACTGTCGTAGGATTTACCCCAATTTAGACATAAGATAGTTCAAGTGGTTGTGCCCAGAGAGAATTTGAACCACTGTCATCACCTATTTCTTTGACAAACCAATGGATTAATACTCTAGTCCCAGTACCGGTTCCAGTCGTATGTGTTCACTTGCCACTCCGCATTTTTTCAATTAGACCGCTTTTTCGGTGACCTTGATCCATGCGTGATCAGGAAACCACATAAGAGATATGCTTAATTTTTGTTTGCAAGTTGGTTTAATGCTATTTTGTATTCCCAACCCAGTTCTAAAGTTATCTCTGGTTTCCCTGCTGCAGCTAGTTTCGCCTAGCTGTTGGAAAAGATCTTAATCTGTCTACCAGACGCTTTTTCTTCTAATAATGTTTTAGCACATTGAAGGGCGGCCAGGAGTTCCATCTTAAAGACAGTAGCATGTCTCCCTAGTTATTCCCGTGCTTTCATACATTCCTGCTCCAGGCCGTCTCTTTCCCTTAGATCTCTCTATGTACCAGATTTTCCCTTGAAGGAGTAGCTTACCATTTTCCTTCCACATATCGCTGCTTGGAATGTAGACGCGAAGAGCCTTGATTAAGTAGAAGCGGTTTTTTTATTTTATCTTGCCTCATTTCTAGATTCAGCAGTATGTTGATATTACTTGGGAGCATAGTGTCTCTAGTCCCCCGAGTCCATCTATATACTCTTGCCAGACGGCCCATAGCGTGGGCTGATCTTGCAGTGATCGTAATGTGCATGGGTTCCTCACCGATCATAAAGCCTATTGCCGCTGTGGAAGAGGTCCTCATTGCTCTCGCCAAACCTCTAAATTCTAGCGTTTATAATTGTGGCAGCCTGTCCTGCATGGTATGAAGTTCTACCAGTGACCAATAGACTACGCCTGAATGGAGAAGCCTCGGTTTAAGAACAGAAGAGTAAAGCCATCCAAGCCTTTTAGGCCCTAGAACCCACGTTAACGCAGAAGCTCTTCTGCAAATCCAAAAAGTGATGACAAATTCCCGGCATAGGGTCTCTAGGTGCTTCACCTACTTCAGTTTGCTATCTAGGATTACTTCTAGATATTTGACCGAATCTGAAAGCGTCATCCTCTCACAACAAAATACAGGAGTGCCGACTTTACGCACTTTGTACATTTTAGTGAAAGTTGCCATGCTCTTCTTTTTCGAAATAACTAAGCGCCCTGAGCTATCGCACCAAATCTCTACGATTTGCAGCGCTGACCTTGTCACACCCATCAACGTTTCAAGGTAGGTCCCCTGTGGCCCTATTTCGTTAATGAAGCCTTAACCCCATCTGGTTTCGATTTGGTTTGAATTCCTCGTTTAGCCAAAAACGCTAGGAATGTATTGATTTTCATCGTGTTCGATGAGAACGCGCATTTGGTAAGGCATGGAGATGGAGCAATCTGAGAAAATTTTCCGATAACGGAGAATTTCAGATAATCCAGTTTTATATTCGAACTAAGTATCTCGAAAAATTTAAGAATTTGAACTGAGTCATACAACTTACCCGAAAGCTTCTTTTTATTGTGGACTTCGTCTAACACAAAAATGATCAAGTTTTTGGTTCTATAAAAATGTTCTTTAATTTCTAGCATGCATTGGAAAGCTGCTTTACAAGTTTCATTTTTCTCTGATTACACAGCCACATAAAAAAAGTGTGCGGATCTGGTAATAAGACACACGTATTCCTATGGATTTTTGGGGCGCTAAATTCAAATTCGGTATCAAAAATCAACCATCACGTCATGGTTGAGCCATAACCTCAAAAAATGACGAAAAATCATGCACTGAGGCAAATAAATTTCAAAATAATGCCAGTGATGCAAATTTTCACTTCAAAAACATGTCGACAACTGTGAAAGTCTAACCCTCACCTAATATCAACTTATTTAATATAACTTTACCCAACAGAATCTGACCTCACCTAACCTGAATTAACAGAAATTTATTGAACTAAACGTGAAGCTCTGAAAGCATATTTTTCCAGTAGCAAATGTGTGCTACATCGAATGGGTCAACTCGAGCCTAACCTAGAAATTAATCTAACCTAGCCTAACCTAATGTAACCTCACGAAACACAATTAAACTGATTGTGTTGTCCCGCTGTGTTTCCGGTACCGTTTCATTCATCTTCGGCCTAACCTACATAGAGGTTTAACCTATCCTAACCTAACAAAACCTCACCTGACCTAACCGATTACGCTGGCAACCCTGTTTTTGCGTACTTTCATATTTTGACATTAATAGCAGTAAATGTCTGGAGTTTCGTAACCGCTTGTTTCTAACATTATTCGCCTGTGCCTGTAACCAGGGCATCGCCACGTGGTGACGGTGGGTAACGGATCCACATTGGCTGATTTCCTGGGTAAACGGCGTTCATGCCGTCATTGCAGACACAGGTAAAAAAGTGTATTACGATGCAGGGAAAAAAGCCAGTATCGGCGTCTGGTCAGGGTGGGAAAGCGGGCTCTCCGACGTTGTCATCATGAAACCGTAGCTCTTCATTAATGGATCACTTGGTTGGTGTAGAGTTTCATGATACAAGGAAAAAACCCGCGAGCATTTCTCAATCGCATGCCTGCAAGAATAGATCAGATTCATTCTGTTATATTTGCAGTAAATATGAAGTGAGCAGTTTGCGAAAATCAATCGACGAGGAAGTGAAAAGTCTTTACGAAAAGAGTTTCGACCGTAAATTGCTGCACCAAGAAACAAAATGGGTTCCTCACGTCATTTGCAATTCCTGCATACTTATGTTGTATCGTCTAAAAAATTCAAACAACGAAAAGTACCGCAAGTACTCTGCACCAACCACATGGAAAAAACCCGTTATTGCGTAGGACTGCTACTTTTGTATGAATTCCGTCAAAGGGTTCAACGCCAAAAATAAAAAATAGCATTTCGTACATTAATGTGTGCACAGTCACAAGAGCAATTGAAATCAATAAAAATGCACGCCAGACTGATTTAAGCGCTTTAGAAGATGATAGAATGGAAGTTGAAAGTCAACGTCATGGAGACGGTAGTGAAGTCAGTGATCGAACAGAAAATAGTTCTGATGATTCCGATGAAAATGACGAAAAAGATGACGAATATGGCGTGCAGAAAATGAAATTGAAGGTTTTAATATTAGTGTCGCAACTAGAACTAAATGATTTTATTAGAGATCTTGGATTACTGAAAGACGGCGCTGAATTTGCCGCTTCATTTCTAAAAAGAAGAAATCTTCTAGAGCCAAAGACAAAAGTTTCATTCTATCGCGACATGGACAAAGAATTCAGAAAGTTTTTCGTTAAAGACGAATAGATGCCTTTAGTGTACTGCACTGACGTTAACGAACTAATGAACCACTTGAAGAAAAATGTGTACAGAGACGAAGAATGGCGACTTTTCATTGATTCGTCAAAACGCCGCATTAAGGCTGTTTTACTGTATAACACGAATACTTACGCTCCTATCCCTATAGCTCACTCAACGGTCATCAAAGAAGAATATAACAATGTTAAAATGCTTCTTGAAAAAGTTAATTACATGAATCACAAATGGCAAATATGTGGTGATCTCAAAATCATGACAATGATATTAGGCCAAAAATCGGATTTCACGAGAGGGCCATGCTTTATATGCCTGTGGAATAGCAGAGATCGAGCCAATCATTACAGCAAAAAACATTGGCCTTGAAAAGATTCATTCAAACCTGATTCTCATAATATCATCAACCAAAGCCTCATTGATCCAGAAAAAATTTTATTACTACCCCTCCACATAAAGCTTGGGCTCATGAAGCAATTTTTCAAGGCGTTAGACAAAGATGGACAATGCTATAAGTATATATCCCTTAAATTCCCTAATGTTTCAGACGCTAAATTGAAAGAAGGAGTCTTTGATGGACCACAGATTCGAATATTGACAAGAGATACTAATTTCGTCAGCCACATGATGAAAATTGAAATAGACGCTTGGGAAAGTTTTGAAGCAGTAAACGCAAATTTCTTCGGTAACAAAAAAAGTCCGGATTACGAGAATATTGTTGCGAAAATGATAAGAAACTACAAAAAGTTAGGCTGCTTGATGAATTCAAAACTTCACTTTCTAGATTCCCATCTGGATAAGTTTCCAGAAAATTTTGGTGATTTCAGCGAAGAACAAGGGGAACGTTTTCATCAAGACATAAAAGTAATGGAACAATGATATCAGGATAAATGGGACGAAGTCATGATGGCTGATTTTTGCTGGATGTTAAAAAGGGAAACGAATGTAGGTCTTAAACGTAAGCGTAACCCGTTCTATTAAGTTAGATTCATTTGAAGGTTAAGATCGAATTAACCTATTAAATATAGCACACATTTAAGACTGAGAACCGTACGCTTACATAGCTACACGTGTGGTTGAATTGCATTCGGCTAGGTTAGGTCAGGTTTCGTTAGGTTAGGATAGGTTAAACCACTGTGTAGTTTAAGCCGAAGCTGAATGAAACGGTACCGCAAACACAACGGGACAACACAATGAGTTTAATTGTGTTACGTGAAGTTAGGTTAGGTCAGGTTTTTTTAGGTTAGGAGAGGTTTGACCTCTTTACAGGTTAAGCCCAAGCTGATTCAAACGGTACCGCAAACACAAAGGGACAACACAATCAGTTTAATTGTGTTTCGTGAAGTTAGGTTAGGTTAGGCTAGGTTAGATTTATTTCTAGGTTAGGCTCGAGTTGACCCATTCGATGTAACACACATTTGTTACTGGGAAAATATGCTTCCAGAGCTTTACGTGTAGTTCAATAAATTTCTGTTAATTCAGGTTAGGTGAGGTCAGGTTCTGTTGGGTAAAGTTATGTTAAATAAGTTGATATCAGGCAAAGGTTGATCCTTCACAGTTGTCGACATGTTTTTGAAGTGAAAATTTGCATCACTGGCATTATTTTCAAATTTATTTGCTTGAGTGCATGATTTTTCGTCATTTTTTGAGGTTATGGCTCAACCATGACATGATGGGTGATTTTTGATACCGAATTTGAATTCAGCGCCCCCAAATCCATAGGAATACGTGTGTCTTGTTACCAGATCCGCACAGATTTTTTTATGTGTGGCTGTGTTATTCAACGTTGTAAGAGTTTCTCTGATATCCAATAATCCTTTTCCGCATAGCGATACGAGTGGAAGTAGCAGCCAATTTATCATGAAAGACATTAGTCTTGTATTAAGATTTTGCGAAGCTGGTATTTTTTATTATTTTTTCGTACTTTATTGTAACTTGTATCTTTTGTCTTGAAAAATAATGTTAAATAAAATGTTATTGAATGTTGGATCCTTTTTCCAAAAAGGTAATTTTTTTATAATCAATATATGTTTATAGGAAGAGTTCATAAGAAATTTGTAGATATATTTTCTCTAAAAAATTTTCTCTCTTCATCTTTTTCGTCTTGTGTGCCGTTTTTCCGAAAATGTATTTTTTACATTTTTATCTAATTTTTAAAGATTAAACAAATCTACCCGTCCTGTCAAGAAATTATTGCTGATTATTGATTTTTATTTTTTGTGTATTTCTTCATGAATAAAAAAAAGCTGCAAATCCAATAACCTTTACGTTCTCATCATTTATGATTCAGAAAGTATTAGAATTTTCTATCTATTTTCCTGCCCGTCCGTCCTTAAACGCGATAACTCTTGGAAAAATGAACGCGTCAAATTGATCTTTAGCACACTTTTTTCAGGTCCTAACAGAAATTACGAGTTCGTTAACCAGCCATTTTTAAAGAAAAAATCAAAAACTTGAAGCATTTTCTTTTGAAAATGATTTTGAAAATGTTTGGAACCTTTTTTGTTTTAATTTAAACCAAAAACGTAGGATCTAAAAATGGTCAAAAGAAGATAAATATTATTTTTTTAAATCCTTTTAAAATGATTGCATAACAAATTGTGAAAAATAAAAATTAAAAACGACATTGAAAATGAAAATGAAAAATTAATTGGAAAGTTACAAAAGGTACAAATACAAATTGATAGAAAAAAGTTTTTAATACAAAAAAGAGATTTTGAATTTTGAATTTTTTTTGCCCGACGAAAACTTGAATTTCCTATTTTTCAAGAAATTTCAAAAAGTGCTTCTGATAATCTTGTATTTTCGTTTTTCATTCTTTTATTTTGGAAATGTTAATACTCTGATAATTTTCTTCTTATCAAAAAAAGTCGTTAGACTAAACTATTAAAGTTTGCGAGTACTATAAACATCAGTACATATAATTTTACACAATTTCAATTTCAATATTTTTAAGGAATTTTAAAAGATATAATTATAGGTTTTAAGATGTTTTATGGAATTTTAATAAATTTTCGTGGATTACCAGGTATTTCACCAGATTAAATCGATGCTATTAATTTCAAGATACTTCAAAGGATTGAAAGGTGTTAAGCCTGTTTAAACAAATTCCATGAGATATAATGAGATTTGAAATTTTAAACGGGGTTTTAAAGAATTTCGTAGGATTTCCCTAAGCTTATAAGTATTTAAAAACCTGTTTGAGATATTGGGGATATTCAACAGATTTCAAGGCATTAACGGATTTTCCGAAAACTGAATGAAATAAATGAAATGAAATTTATAATTCCTTCTAGGGGTTTATTCGGATTTTATGGATTTTAAAGATATAAAAGGATTCCAAAGAAATTTAAAGGAAATACTTATATTTTAAGGGAATTCTGCGGATTTGAAGGAGCATGAATATATTTATGAGTTTTCCGAAAATTTTTACAGAATCACCGCCACATATTTTTACATTTTCCTGAAGAAATTTTACGAATTTCAAAACTATTAGGGTAATTTTAAAAGATTCAATAGGATTTTGTGAGCTTCTTTATTATATGTATGTCCTATATCAGATAACAAAAATAGATAAAACTTATGTAATATTTTAAAAATAGACAGATTCTCTTTTTCCTATTATATTGTCAAATTATTTATTAGCTTTGGGCGCAAAAAAGTTTTGTTACGATTCTGTGATTGCTTAATAATTTAGAAGGCCAAACGAGATAACGACTGATGTATAAATGCGGAAACATTTCTATGAATATTCGTTAGTCACATTCGACGTGGCAAATTTTCTCAAACCTATTTGTAAGTATAATTTTATATTTTATACCTTATATTACATACGCATGAAGGTACCAATAGTAGCCATTCATCCTATATTTTATACTTTTTCATTACGTCGCAATACTATCCAGATGGTATTTTTTTTTGGCAAGGATTGCATATTCACATTTAAGGGCTTTATAATTCGTTTTTGAAGGACATATTGTAGAAATTCATGAAATAGTACTTCACAATTGTTATAAAAATTTTTTTTACACTAGGCCCTCGATTTATGTAACTCAACTGATGCAACTGGTAAGCTGCAATTGCGGCGTGCATACTGTTTGTCATGCTTGACTAAGCACCGTTTATCTCTCAGCCCTTCGGCTGCCCTCGTTACAAAACTGTGCAGGATATCGGTTCTCGAAACGCGCAGACATAATTTACATAAATTAAGGTTCGAGTGTATTCGAGGAAATTTTAAGAGGTTTAAACTGTGGCGTATTAAATATGCAATTATGTCATTCATGTCATCGAAGTTCGGGGTAATTTTCGTGGTTTAATGTCTGGACTATAAGGATAAGATGAAACCATGAAAGAAGAATTTAAACTTTAAAGGATGGCGTGTTGGTAGACTGGAACCGGATTCCTGTGATAAAATATTTGTTCTCCAGTATCCTGTATAAAAAGATGAAAAACCGCATCTAAAACTCTACAATGAGTACCTTCCCAACTTATGATCCGCTGAGGAATTTTAATCCTCAGTAGTTGTTCTGGGTTAGAATAAGGGAGCCTTTCAGTATTACGTAACGCGTTTAGGAGGAGAGGGTCTAAAGTTACATATACTTTCTATAGAAAAAGCATTAAATAGAGGTGAGGGGGCTAAAAATGTCAGGGAAAAGCCTTACGTAACACTTGCACGCACCGCTTAGCAAAATTATGATCGAATCATCAGTGTGCTAAAATCTTGTCTCATCACAGTAAGCCCCAGCAATAAATTTTATATTTCAAAAAGATAAAAACGTTGCATCACGTTTATCTAACGAAAGATAAAATTTATCAGGCGGCTGCGTCTATTTTCACAGAAAAAATGTCCTTTATAAATTTCAAAATCCTCGCGGTATTCAATTTATAATATTCTCACTGTATTTCACTAATTTTCAATCAAAATATCACTCACCTACACTTACTGAATACACAGTCTGCACTTTGGTTAGTCTATACCAAATAGTGTTTGTTTCCAATTTTTGAAGGTTACATCAGGTTCGATAGAAAACTGAAGATTTGTTCAACAAAAGTAAGCGACTGAAGTTGGCTGAGTGTTCTTACTTAAACAACTTTAGTCCCTTACTTTTGTCTGACATATAACCCATGTCAAAAAAATATTTACGTCAGATGAACTTTATCTTTTTTTTCAGATAAATTTTATCTTTGTTTCAGATAAATTTGATCTTTTTCAGATAAATTTTATCTTATTTCCTGGGGTTTACTGTGATGGCATTATCCGTTTAGTGAATAATCACCCTGTTTCTCCAGGGTTCAGAGTAGATTTTAAATTGATTCTTCATCAGAGTGATATAAAATCCATGATGTAGTTGTACAAATGTACAACGTGATAGAGAGTTATTTAACTTTTTTATTGTATGCAAAGCGTGCTTTATTGTACACTCCAATAAACCTATATTTGGCCTTTTTTCAGATAACAAAAATGTTACCTTCAAAATCTGGGGTTACGGTACTTGCTGCCTTCCTGGCATTGACACTTATTTATAGTGTAATGGCACTCAACATACCTCGTCCCGATCCTCATCCTCCAAAAGATAACTGTGACTTTTGGCAATCAGAATGTAAACTTAACGGAGGACAAAATGGTGATCAAGGCACTTGTTGCAATGGCTTACGTTGCTATAGGAATGGCATCTTAACCTTCTGGAAACATTTGTGTATATTCCCTTAATAAACGTTTTAATTTTCCGGATAATGAATTAAAAAATTACAGACGAAACTATTTGTTTTTTATTAATCCCTCCATCAATAAAAGTAACTGTTGGAAACTCTCATATATTCGCCAACAAAATGTCGTGATATATTTGATATCTTAAGGGGTGTTCTTACTTTGTTAGGTCAAAAAAAAATTTTTTGTTGCATTTTCGGAAGGATATATGTTTCAAAAATATACCTGGAAAATTTCAAGTCCAAATATCAAAAACTTCGAAATTCATGGGCCGTTGAATGAAGCGGTGTCAAACGCGTTGGGCTGCAGCGGCCGGGTGCTCTGCGGCAGCGAAACCGGTTCCGATTTTAAGCTTGTTTTTCACGTGTATATGATCGTTCGATGTTAGAGGATGTTTGGAGGATTTATCCCTCCTTACAATGATGAGTGCATGTGCGCATGCGCGTATACGACCAGGCTACTGCAGAGACAGAAAAGGACGGCTGAGGCCTAATTCTTCGAGAATGAGGAAGGTGGCTTGTATGGACCTGGCATAGCTGACCAGGCGTAAGTACTCTCATTTTCTGAACTTTATTTAAGCAAATGATTTTTGTAAATCTGATGTTAAATTCGTGATTTCTGACCGCTTGAACTATGAAAATCATTTGAATCTTGGAAAAAAGTAATTTTGCAATTTTTTTTTGAATAAATTGTTTGAATAATTTTTTATTGCAAAAATAGTATCCGGTTTGAAATCAGTGATAGCGAAAACTATGGAAAGCATATTCATCATTAAAAAATTGTAATTTGTTGAAAAAATTGTTTATAAAAATTGTTCACATTTTCTGAACTTTGTTTAAACTAATGATGGTTGTAAATCTGATGTCAAATTCGTGATTTCTGACCGCTTGAACTATGAAAATCATTTGAATCTTGGAAAAAGTCATTTTGCAATAGTTTTTATTAAATAAATTGTTGAAATAATTTTTCATTGCAAAAATAGTACTAGATTTGAAATCAGTGATAGCGAAAGCTATGGAAAGCATATCCATCATTCCAAAATTGTAATTTGTTTAGAAAACTTGTTTATAAAAATTGTTTGAATAAATGAATTTTGCAAATTTGATGGCAGATTTGAAATCAGCGACCCCGAAAACATACACAAAATGATGAATAAGTGTAATTATAGCGCAAAAGTTCAACATAATTTTTTGCGTTTTTTACGAAAAACTTTAAACGCGTTTTCTCAAAACCACGTTTTCCGTGTTGGTGGAAGTCCCACAAGGCGCAAAAATTGAGCAATCGCTATGAAACTTTTTTTACATGTTCTCAGAAGGTTTCTGCACAAAGTAGAGTACAATCATCAAAAAAGATTGAAAATTGTTTGCTTAAAAAAATAATTAGTAGCAAGAAACACGTGAAAAAATCAATTTTTTTTCAAAATCTCATACCTTACTTATTTTTCATTTTTTTCTTTATTCTAGTCTACTTTGTGCGCTATAGTAACGACCCAACAAATTTTGTAGTACCACAATAAACATGGGCAAATAATTGTGGAAAATTTCAGCCTCCTATCTTTTATACTTTTCTCAAAAAATATTCCCAAAAAAACAGCCAGATTTCGGCCCAAAAAAGTAGGAACCCCCCTTAAAGTCTTGTATGCAGGTAGATTTAAATTAACTCTAAAATATTATTGAGAATTGATTCGCGTTTAAGGTTAGATTGAACTGCACATAAGATACACATTTTAAACAGAATTTTGAATTATAGTTTGTTGAGCTCGAATTCTGTTAAGATCAAATGAATCAAAATATTGAATTTTTATTAAAAATTGAATTTTTATTAAAAATTGAATTTAAATTAAAATCAATATAATTATCGAAAAAACACAAAATAATGGTTTAAATAATGTCAGTGTTTCAAAAATAAAAACAGTAAATAGGGTGATTGGAGATCGAAGGTTATCCTAAATTAAAATATTTAAAAAATTTACATGGATAGTCACCAAAACTTATATTTTAATTAATACATTTATCAAATTAACGAACAAAACAGATTATTAAAAATTACACAAAAAATAATAAAGAGAAAACTAGCAACTATTCAATAGAATATGAACATAACATTTGTTAACAAGATAGCTATGACTGGTCGTCCCGAAAATCCGGGAAGACTGACCAAAGTGGAATGAAATCAAAAAATGAGATTCAAAATAACTTGTGGCTGGAAATTCTTAAACGATTAAATTTTTTAAAATTTAGAATTAAATTTGCCATTATTCTTTATTAGATATTTTGTAGTAATTTGATAAAAAAATTATATAAACAAATGCCTAGTGTGGACATTTAAAGGCCGAAAGAAATCGTTTTTTCTCTTAATGATCCTCAAGACGTGTCGACAATGATGGTTAGTAATGGAAAATTATCATCCGATATTTTTTATTAATTGATAAACAAATTATTTAAACAAATAACCAGTGTCGACATTTAAAGGCAAAATAAATCTTTTTTTTTGTTTAAAGGCAGAAAAAATTAGTTTTTTCGCAACTAAGCTCCCAGTATGTTGCCGGTGATGTAATTGTTTGGTAATTGTTGTTTATTTAAATTTTCGTGATAAAGTCGATTTTTTTATTATCCTTTGTCAATTCTGTTCGTCAAAATTTATTTGTGAAATTAATGAAAAATATCGGATGATAATTTTTCACCACTGAATATCACTGGCGACATAATTTTAGGAAACTTAAGAGAAAAAGCGATTTTTCCGCCTTTAAATGTCCACACGGAGAATTTTCTGGTATAATTTATTTTTAAAATCTATAAAATATATTAAATGATTATTTACCATCATGAAACATAATTAACGATATAATTTAAGGAATATTAAGAGAAAAAACGATATAATTTGTTCAGAAAATTAATTAAAAATATGGCATGACAAATTTGTATGATCGAGTATTATTTTGCGATGAAAGAAACTAATTTTAACGCCTAAAATTTACTTTGAAAACGAAGAATCCATAGTGTAGACTATTTATTAAGTTGATTCATTTATAACAATTAACTTAACAAAAATTTACAAAATTTAAATCAGACCAGAATCCAAATCAAAAATCCTACCCAACGTCCACCAATCAAATTGATACAAACTCTTGTTAAAAAAAAAAACAAGAATCCAACGACCAAATTTGCACAACAACAAACAAACAAAAAAGCTCTTATTTTAATCTGAAAAATTTTGAAAAAATAATGTTCAGACTAAAATAAAAAAGTGGAAGGAAACATGAGAAAGCAACCTACAACATTCTTCTTCTTTTTTTCGTCTTTTTTATTTTTATTATTTTTTTATTATATTATTTATTTTTACTCCAAATTTAGTCGTTGCATTCTTGTTTTTTTAACAAGATTTTGCATTAATTAACTTAACAATGTCATAATTTTTTTTGCTCTTAACTGCCACCGTGCATGAAATCTGATAATGTTAATCATTAAAAAAAATTTAACTCTTTGCCTTAACATGAAATTTTGAACAAAAAAAAAAATGAAAAATCAGGTCACACGTATCTTTTCAAAATTTAATGCTGAATTTTTCTTTAAAAAATCCTAATTTGGTTAAGAATTACCAGCTTAAGAATTAACTCCTGGAGTTTGAATTTCAAAGCATTCATTTTGCAAGAAATTAAAAAAAAATCATATCACCAAATGATACAAGATGAATTTGAATGCAGGAAACCACAGAGCAGAAATGGTAGTATTTTGAGGTATTTTACAAGATTGCAAGGAATCTGAAACTTATTACTGTAATTTAATCGGGACTTTAAGAGATTTGAAATATTTGAAGAAACTTAAAAAATTTTCAAAGATTTTCTATTTTATTTCAATAATTTGGAAGGATGTTAGAGTAAAAGGAATATTCTAAGGCATTCAAACAAAGTTGAAGGAATTTTTAAGAGCTTTAGAAAAGTTGAAGAGCTTTTTAAATCTCTTAATGATTGTCGGGAAATTGAAAAGATGTCATGGGGTTATGAAGAATTTCTGTATTTAACGATTTTACAGAACCACAAATGTTTTGCGATAGTTTAATAGGTTTTAAGGGATTTTATAAGATTTCCGAGTGTGTAAATGGTATTGAAGGATTTTCCAAGCTCTCAAAGTATTTCAATCAATTCATTAAACAACATGATTTGAAACAATTTATTCACAATATATCAGATAATTTTGTAGCGATTCAAATATTTGAAGATATTTTCAAATATTCTTCACAAAGTCTTAAATGCTTTCCCAAGGATTTCAATAATTTAACAAATATTGTCCAACATTTCGAAAAAATTTTAATGAGTTTTTAAAGATTTCACAATGATTGAAATATTTCACAAAGAATTCAGATAAGCTTAAAAGATTTCACCAAGACTTCGATGATTCCACTTAAATTTTAGAAAGATTTTAAAGAGAGCACCAAGATTCCAAGGACTCCGTAAAGATTGGACAAAGGTTTAAAATTTCAATCATTTCCAAAAGATATCTCAAAATTTTAAATAATTTTACAAATACGACCAAATATTTTTAATATTTAGAAAAAAATTCTAATTATATTCTCAGGATTTGACAAAATTGCAATGATTTTCTAACAAATTTAAAAAAAAAAGATTTCACAAAAATTTCATGTAAATTTAAATGATTTCACAAAGAATTCAACGATTTGCCATAGATTTCAGTAATTTAAATAATATTGTCAAAATATTTCCAAAGATTTTAAGATGATTTCCAAGATATTCCAAAGATTTCCGAAAGATTTTACAATGAATTAAATAATTTCAGCAATAGTATCAAATATTTTAAATCTTTTGCAAAGATTTCCAAAGATTTTATAAAAATACACACATCGTTTCTTGAAGACTTTATTTTTATCGTGAATAAAGTAAATTGAAATACAAGAAAATTGTGATATTTTCTTTACAGTTGATGAAATCCACGTATTTTTCATTATTATCTTTTGCTTCATGTTCTCACTGAGCGCAGATCTCAAGGGTTCACATTCCACAAAGAAATTACCTAAAAAAATGTAGAGATTTTTGGTTGATGTAAAAAATGTTACCATTCGAGACTTTGGAATCATTTTTCTGTTGAAATTTATTGACCCGTTTTATTAATGATACAACTTTTTTACTAAAATTAAAAAAAAATAGAGTAAGGGTAAATTTTTGGCAAAATTGCTCGCTAAAGCAACTACTTTTCATTTTGTCTTCAAAAATATCTTCAAACTTGTTCCCTGATTACCTAAAATAATATTCTAGTCATTCCCAGAATCAAAATTTCAAGTGTTTTCCAAATTTTGATTCTTCAAGAATATTTCAAAATTTTTTAAAGTACCTATTGAAGACATTTTAACAGATATTACAAATTTCAAGACGATTCATGGAATTTCAAAGTGTTTAAAGGGATTATAAATTGTATAAAATCTCGTAGGACTTTAAGGATCCACAAAATTGCAACGGATGTCAATACAGAAAAAATTGAGGGTATGCAATGTTACGGGTACGAAGTTCAAAAGGTTTTATTACATTTTACAAAATTTGATGAAATTTCAAGATTTCAGATATATCAAAGTATTCAAGAAATTTTCGTGAACTTTACAGAATATCTAGAGAGCTTTAGGGAGTACCCGAAATTTTAAGAAACTTTAAGGGACTTCTAGTTATTTCTACGGGTTTTATCGATTTTATAGGGTATTTAAATATTTGAATGATATAAAGATTTTTGAACAACTAAAAAAAATATTCAACATTTCAAGATAGCGAACGTGGTGTCAAAATATTTTGGGGATTTAATCAATTTTCCAAGGATTTGAAATAATACAGTATATTTTAAACATTTTTCGAGAAACATAATAAGATGTTTAATAATAATTTTGTAGGATTAAAAAGACTGATCATTGTACTAGGATGTGACAGAAAATTTGTTTTGACTAGGAATTTTTGATAGTTTTTAGAAGAAAAATATTTCCAATCATTTGAAACAGCATATTGATTTAAATTGTGAACTTTTGAAAATATTTATTTATTTGAATATTTCAAGCCAAACAGACAATGACTACTTTTAGGGCTACATTTACAAGAATTCTACTCAATAAACGCCAGAAAAAAATTTTATCTTTAAATTGGATGAAATCGCTGCAGCAGATTTATCTGGCAAATGATAAAATTTATCTGACGAAAACATTCATTTGACATATGTGATAATATGTCAAACGGCTGCTTATAGCTTCCCCGAACAAATTTCCTCCATAAATTTGACAATCCTCGTGGTACTCACTTTTTCAATCGTCCCACTTTAATCAAATGATTTTAACTAAAAGATCATTAACCTACATTTAAAGAACACATAGGCTGCAATTGGGTCTGTTTATACTTTATAGTGTTGTTTTACAATTTTTGATGTCTATGTCAGGGTCGACAGACACTAAAGGTTCGTTTAACAAAAGTGAAAGACTGAACTTGTCTGACATTTCACCATGAAGTAAAAACTAATCAAAGTGCAGCCTTTTTTTTGTTAAAATCATTTAAATAAAGTGAGGAGATTTAAAAAAGGAATACCGCTATTGGAAAGTAAAATGGCAACTGTGATCAACTGATGTTTTTTGGAACAGTATTACGGTTCTGTGATTGCTTAATAATTTAGAAGGCCAAACGAGATAACGGCTAATGAATAAATTCGAGAACATTTTCATGAATATTCGTTAGTCACATTTGTCGTGGAAAGTTTGCTTAAATCAATTAGTTATCAAAGGACATAGTGTAGATATTCATGAAATACTACTTCAAAATGTTTATGCAAAAACATTTGTCTGTTTACACTGAAACTTTGATTTATGCAACTTCACTGATGCAACTGATACGCTCAAAGTGCGGCCTTCATACTGTTTTTCACGCTTGACTGAAACCCACTTCTCTCTCAGTCCTAAGGCAGCTCTTATTACGAAACTGTGCCGGATATCGGTTCTTGAATCGCACAGAAACAGTTTACATAAAGAAAGGTTCGAGTGTATTAAAAGAAATTTTACGAGGTCTATAAAACGAATTACGGAAATAAAGTTTTTTTTTTCTCCAGTATCCTGAATAAAAGAATGAAAAACTGCGTCTGAAACTCTACAAATAGTAACTCCCAAACTTATGATCCAATGAGGAATTTTAACCCTCAGTAGCTGTTCTGGATTAGGATGAGGGAGCCTTCAAATATTACGTAACGCAATTAGAGGGGAGGGGGGTGTCTGAAGCTACATATATTTACTATCGGAAAAGCATTAAGTGAAGGGGAGGGAGTAAAAAATGTCATAGAAAATCGTTACGTATAATACTTAAATGCCCACATAAGCAAAATTTTTATTGGATGATCGGTGTGATAAAATCTTGTTTTATGGCATCAGCCTTTTAGTGAATAATTACCCTGTTTTTCTGTGTAGAGAGCGTTTTGGGCTTTCAAGTCTGCTAAAATATTATGTTTCTTGTTTGTTGTCTTATTTTCAAGCGTTATCAAATAAAACTGACGAAAAAATTTTGACTTAAAATAGGGGATAGGTGTTCGTATTTGTGACGTTATCCTAGGATGTTCAAGCTTTGTGTGATATTTTTTATTCTAAACTCCAATAAACCCATATTTGCCATTCTTTTAGATAACAAAAATGTCACCTTAAAAATTTGGGATTACGATACTTGCTGTCTCACTGACATTGACACTTATTTATAATGCAATGGCACCTAATATACCTCGTCCCGATCCCCATCCTCCAAAATAAAAATGTCACTATTGGCAATCCGAATGTAAACTTAACGGAGGACGAAATGGTGATCAAGGCACTTGTTTCAATGGCTTATCTTGCTATAAGAATAGCATCCTAACCTTCTGGAAATATTTGTGTGTCTTCTATTCATAAACCGTTAAAATTTTCTGAATAATGAATTAAGAAATGATAGACCTAACTATTCATTTTTTATTAATCCCTTCATCAGTAAGATATATAAACAAATAGAGTCTAGGTTTGAAGGCAGAAAAAATTGTTTTTTTTTTGCAACTAACCTCAAAGTATGTTGCCATTGATGTAATTGTTTGGTAATTGTTGTTTGTTTCAATTTTTGTGATCAATTCGCTTTAGTTTATTATTTTCTGGCAATTCTGTTTGTCAAAATTTATTTATGAAATTAATAAGGAATATCGGATGATAATTTTTCATCACTAAACATCACTGGCGCCATAATTTTAGGAAACTTAAATGAAAAAGCGATTTCTTTTGGCTAAAATCTATAAGATATATTGGATGATGGTTTTTCATTATTAAACAACATTGGCGTTATAATTTAAGAAAAATTGCGAGAAAAAACGATTTCTTTCTGCCTTTAAATGTCCACAATGGGCTTCTGTTTATATGATTTCTTTATAAAAATAATGAAAAATATCGTATGACAAGTAGATATGATCGAGTATTATTTTTTCAATGAAAGCAAGTTATTTCAATGAAATAATTTACTTTGTAAACAAAGAATCCATAGCGTCGACTCTCTATAAACTTAATTTGCTTATAACAATTTACTTAACCAAAATTTAAAAAATTTAAATCGGATCAGAATCCAAATTAAAAATCCTACTCAACGTCCAACAATCAAATTAATGCAAACTTTTGTTTACAAAATAAGAATTCAAGGACTAAATTTGGAATAAATGAACAAACAAAAAAACTCCTATTGCTATCTGAAAAATCTTGGAAAAAGAATTTTCGGACTGAAATAAAAAAAGAGGAAAGAAATATTAAAAGGCAACCTACCGCATCATCTTCCTTCTTTTTTTCCTTCTTTCGTATTTTTTATTTTTATTACTACTAAATTAAAATAAAATAAAAATGATTTTTTTAAAGATTTTTGAGATTATAATGGGAGCTTTTTTTGTTTGTTTCTTGTGCTTTCAAGGGGGAGGGTCGGTAAGGCCGGTTTTTGGTCTAATTTATTTTTGGACCAAAAAATCTGAAAAAATCATGGTAGTATCTTATAAGTATCCCGAGTCGATTGCACGCTAAACGGACTACCCTTCACCCCCCAGCCACCCCCACCCCCCTACAAATATAGGAAACACCACTACCCACCAACTGTATTTTCGAGAGATTTGACACTCTTAAACATGTATTCTGAGGTTAGCTCGGGTTTACTATGGTTTTCGGGGTCGCCGAATACAAATCTGGCGTCCTTTGACTTTTGTCGCGTCAGGTTCAAGGCCACTGGAAGTCAAATCGAGAGAAAACAGTAAAAAAATCCAAAAAAATACGTTATAGGTTTTTAGAGTCGCTAATTACGAATCTGGCATCCGTTGAACTCTATCGCTTCAGTTTCAAGATCATTTAAAGGTCATTTGAAGGTCAAATCGAGAAAAAACGGTAAAAAAATTAAAAAAAAATATGTTATAGGTTTTTGGGGTCGCTGATTACGAACCTGGTGTCCGCTGACCTTTATCGCGTCAGGTTCAAGGTCATGGGAAGGTCAAATCGAGGGAAAACGCTGGAAAAAATATGTTATAGGTTTTCGGGGTTTTCTCGATTTGACCTTCAAATGACCTTCAAATGACCTTGAACCAGAAGCGATAGAGTTCAACGGATGTCAGATTCGTAATTAGTGACTCCAAAAACCTATAACGTATTTTTTTTGGATTTTTTCACCGTTTTCTCTCGATTTGACCTTCCAATGACCTTGAACCTGACGCGATTAAAGTCAAAGGACACCAGATTTGTACTCGGCGACCCCGAAAACCATAGTAAACCCGAGCTAACCTCAAAATACATGTTTAAGAGTGTCAAATCTCTCGAAAATACGGTTGGTGGGTAGTGGTGTTTCCTATATTTGTAAGGGTGGCTGGGGGGTGGAGGGTAGTCCGTTTAGCGTGCAATCGACTTGGGATACTTATAAGATACTACCATGGTTTTTTCAGATTTTTTGGTCCAAAAATAAATTAGGCCAAAAACCGGCCTTACCGACCCTCCCCCTTTGGTCGTTGGATTTTTTTTTGAACTAGAGTTTGCATTAATTAACTTAAAAAAGTCATAATTTTTTGTACTATCAACTACCACCGTGTGTAAAGTCTGGCAATGATGATCATTAAAAAAAATTCACTATTTGCGTTAGCATGAAAGTTTAAACAAAAAAAAGTTAAAACAGAGCAGAAATGGTATAATAGGTTTTAACGGATTTTATAAGATTTCTGAGTATGTCAATGATATTAAAGGATTTTTAAAGCTCTCCAGTTATTTCATAAAGATCTCAGATAGACTTGAAAGATTTCACGAAAACTTCGATTATTCCACTTGAATTTTAGAAAGATTTTAAAGAGAGCACCAAGATTCCAAGGACTCCGTAAAGATTGAAAAAAGGTTTAAAATTTCAATGATTTTCACAAGATATCACAAAGATTGAAATAATTTCACAAATATGACCAAATATTTTCAATATTTTAAAAACAATTTCGATTATATTTTTAGAATTAGACAAATTTGCAATGATTTTCGAAAAATTGTATAAAGATTTCACAAAGATTTGAGATACATTTATAAGATTTCATAAAGAGTACAACGATTTTACAAAGATTTGAGTAATTTGACAAGTATTTTCAGAATATTTCCAAAGATTTCCCAAAGATATTTGATTTCTATGATTTCCGAAAGATTTTACAAGAAATTAAATAATTTCAAAAGTATTTTTAAATATATTTAATCTTTTGCAAAGATTTCGAAAAATTTTCCAAAGATTTGATAAAAATATAATGATTTCCCAAAGATTTCGGATAACTTCAAAAGAGTTCACAAAGAATTCAATAATTTCTGACAGATTTCAATAATATCACAAATATTATCAAATATTTTAAATACTTCCCAAATACGCACAAAGGTTTGACAAAGGTGGCAAAGATTTCTCAATGATTTTATAAAGATTTTACATAGATTTCAAATATTTTGCGAAGATTTCAGGTAGATTTAAAATATTTCACGAAGATTCCAGCTAGATTTCGAAGATTGAACAAAGCGATTGAAAGATTTCCAGTTCCGACCTGCCAATGAATTTGATCATTCCAGAATCGAAATTACAAGTATTTTCCTAATCTTGATTCTTTAAGGATATTTAAAAAATTTTGCAAGTGTTAAAGGTATTTTAAGAGATACTACAAATTTCAAGATAATTCATGGAAGTTCAAAGTATTTAAAGGATTTTAAATTGTATAAAATCTCGCAGGACTTTAAGAATTTATAAAATTGCAACGGTTTTAAACACAGGAAAAATTGAGGGTATGCAATGTTGCTGATGATCTGTGTTTATTTATAATTTTTGAAGTCTTCTTCTGAGTCGACAGAAAATAAAGGTTTTTTTTAACAAAAATAAAAGACTGGACTTGGCTGAGTGTTTACCATAAAGTATAAACCAACCAAAATCAAGCTTTTTTTGTTGTTGTTGAAATAATTTAAATAAAGTGAGACGATTTAAAATAGGAATCCTGCGAGTATTTTAAAATTAATGAAGAAAATTTTTTTGGTGAACCTAGACGCAGTCGTTTGAGATATCACACATTTCAAATAAATGTTCGATATTATGTCATCAATGCAAATATCAAACACGTTCGAGAATCCTTTCAGTATAGAGACTGGCCTATAATTTATCAAATCAAATTTATTGACAGTTTTAAAAGCTTGATAAATTCTAGCAGATTTCTAAATCGTAGGAAATTCGCTTTACAAGAGTGCAAGATTAAATTTCGTTTTGAATGCATTTTTTAAATTATTAAATTAGCTCCTACAATACAAATCGAAAGTTCCTATTCAAAATAAAAAAATTGTTGCAAAATCACAAAAGGTACGAAAACAAATTGATAAAAAAAGTTGTTTATCCAAAAAAGAGATATAAAGTTGTAATAAATTACAGAAATTATAGCTTTCGGAAAAAAATAATTTATGTAGCTTGTATTGTTTGTCATAAATATAATTTTTTTATTTTTAATGTTATTTTTTACGAATGAAACAGAAACTACGTGTCCTATAAAAAGTTTGTGCTGCTTAACTTGTTTCGTATTTGCATAATACGCCCACAAAATTGAATTTCAAATTTTCAATTATTTTTTGGGCGAACAAAACTTGAGTTTTCGATTTTTCAGAAAATTCAGAAAGAGTTTCTGATGATCCTGTATTTTCGTTTTTTATTCTTTCATTTTAAAAATGATATAACTCTGATAATTTCCCTTTTATCAAAAAAAGTTGTTAGGATAAATCATTGAAGTTTCCAAGTACTATACATATCCGTAGATATAATTTTAAAATCTTCAAAAAAAAGTTCTGAAAATTTTTGAAAAAGCTTTAACTTTTTGACTTTGATTTCAATGATTCCTAAAAAAATTTGACAATTTTAAGGGATTTAAAAAAATGTTAAGGAATTCTAAAGGATTTTAAAATTATTTATCTGATCTCGGGAATTTAGATATAATTATAGCTTTAAAAATGTTTTATTGGAATCTATTAAATTTTTGTGGATTACTAAGGATTTCACAAGATTTAATCGATGCTATTAATTTCAGTCTACTTGAAAGGATTTTAAAATCTTAAGGGTATTTAAATTCTATGAGGTATGAGGAGATTTAAAATTTTGCAAGGAGTTTTAAAGAATGTTGCAGGATTTTAGAAAGTTTATAGGTATTTTATAAAACTATCTAGGATATCAGGTACATCTGAAAGATTTTAAGACATTTAAATGGATTTTTAGGGAACTTAATAGAATAAATGAAATGAAATGAAATTTAAAATGACTTCTAGGGATTTATTTGGGTTTCGCTGATTTCAGAGATTCAAGAGATTTTAAAGGATTCGAAAAAAAATTTCAAAGACATTCAAAAGAGATGCTAATATTTCAAGGGAATTCTGTGAATTTTAAGGGAAATCAATATATTGACAAGTGTTTTGAGAATTTTTAGAGAATCACCACAACAGATTTCAGAATTTTCCTAATAAATTGTAAAGAATTTTAAAGCTATTGCTGTAATCTTAGAAGAGTCCCAAGGATTTCATGAGCTTTGGGAGTATATATATATAGCTTATATCAGATAACAAAAATAGGTCAACCTTGACGCAATATTTTAGAAATTGAAAGATACTGTTTTCCTACTATATTGTAAAATTATTTATTAGTTTCGGGCGCAAAAAAGTTTTGTTCCGGTTCTGTGATTGCTTAATAATTTAAAAGGCCAAACGAGATAACGACTGATGAATAAATGTGAAAACATTTTCATGAATATTCGTTATTCACATTCGTCGTGGCAAGTTTTCTTACACCTATTTGTAAGTATAATAATATATCTGTAATATAAAGTGCATTTATAATTGTGTTAGGGGACACCAGTAAGCGGTGAATAGAAAAACTGTCAAAGTCATAAAATTGATAAATGATGAACAACTGGAGGCAGTATTAGATACGAAATAGAAGCTAGAATATTCATTGCAAAGAGATAAAAATTCTTATATAAGAATTATATCGGTACCTCCATGATATTCTCTGCAATCTGGGGTTCAAAATTTAAACTTTTGAATCTCGTTTTGTGTTTGTCCATAGTGCCACGTACACATGGAGGTGAAGATATTAGCAATTTATTTTATATTTTATACTTTATAAACACGCCATAATAGTATCTAGATAGTATTCTTTTTGCAAGGATTGCATATTCACATTTAGGGCCTTTCCAATTAGTTATCAAAGGAGATAGTGTAGATATTCATGAAATACTACTTCAAAATATTTATGCAAAAACATTTTTCTGTTTACACTGAAACCTTGATTTATGCAACTTCACTAATACAACTGATACGCTCAAAGTGCGGCCTTCGCACTGCTTATCACGATTGACTGAAAACGACTTCTCTCTCAGTCCTGCGGCAGCCCTCATTACGAAACTGTGCAGGATATCAGTTTCAGAAACGCGCAGAAACAGTGTACAAAAAGAAAGGTTCGAGTGTATTCGATGAAATTTTACGGGGTCTATACAGTGGCGTATTAAATATGCAATTATGCCATTCATGGCATTGAAGTTCGGGGTAATTTTTGTGGTTTAATTTCTGGACTATAAAATTAAAAGGAGATTAGGAAAGAAGAATTAAACTTTAAAGGATAACGTGATGGTAAACTGGAAACGGATTACTGTGATAAAGTTTTTTCTCTAGTATCTTGCATAAAGATGAAAAACCGCGTCTAAAGTTCTGCAACGAGTACCTGCCCAACTTATGATCCGCTGGGGAATTTTAACCCGAAGTAGTTGTTTTGGATTAGGATAAGGGAGCCTTCAAGTATTACGTAACGCAAGTTGAGGGGGGTGTCTAAAGTTACATATATTTACGATATGAAAAGCATCAAGTAAAGGGGAGGGGGTGAAAAATATTATGGAAAAGCGTTACGTGATACTTAAATGCCCTTATAATCAAAATTTATATTGAATCATCAGCGTGCTAAAACCTTGTCTTATGGCACTAGCCGTTTAGTGAATAATTACCCTGTTTATTTTGGGTTGAGAGCATTTTGGGCTTTCAAGGCTGCTAAAATATTATGTTTCTTGTTTGTTGTCTTATTTTAGAGCTTTATCAAATGAAATCGACGAAAAAAATTCGACTTAAAAGAGGGGATGGGTGTTCGTAATTGTGATGTTATCCTGGGGTGTTCAAGCTTCGTGTGATAATTTTTGATAAAAAAAGGGAGGGGTCTAAAATTTTTGAAAATAATTTGACGTAATTTTTAACTGGCTTCTTAATTACAGTGATATAATATCCATGATATAGTTCTACAAATGTGCAACGTGATAGGGATTGATTTTACTTATTTATTGTACGCAAAGCATTTTTTATTCTAAACTCTAATGAACCTTTGTTTGCTTTTTTTTCAGATACCAAAAATGTTACGTTCAAAATCTAAAGTTACGGTACTTGCTGTTTTATTGGTATTGACACTCATTTATAGTACAATGGCACTCAACATACCTCGTCCCAATCCCCATCCTCCAAAAGATAATTGCAACGAGTGGCAATCAGAATGTAGACTTAACGGAGGACGAAATGGTGATCAAGGAACTTGTTGCAATGGCTTATCTTGCTATAAGAATGGCATCTTAACTTTATGGCAACATATTTGTATACATGGTTAATAAACCGTTACAATTTTTCGGGTAATGAATTTAAAAATGATAGACGTAACTATTTGTTTTTTTATTTATCCCTACGTCAATAAGAGTAACTGATGGAATCTCTCACACATTTCCTAACGAAATTTCCTGATATATTTGATATTTTAAGGTCTTGTGTGTAGGTAGATTTAAATTTAATGTAAAATATTAAATATTAAATTTTACTTCTCTTAAAACATAATTTATCTTTTATAAACATGTTTCGAGCACTGATTGAAAAAAAGTGATTTGAAAATTGATTTACGTGTTAGGTTAGATTTTACTGAATATAAGGTACATATCTTTCAGAAAGAAATTTAAATTATAGTTTGTTGAGCTCGACATCTATTACGAGGGTAGTTCAATAAGTCCTTAGAATGAAGTATAAAAACAATTTTTTTTGGGTAAATTTTTTTTTATTTTTCAATATAATCTCCTTGGAACTCTATACACTTGGTCAATCGCTTTTCAAGTTTTTTTAATCCTTCAGAAAAGTGCGTTTTCGGAAGTTCCTCAAAATAAGCACTTAC
>NC_046665.1:112979702-112980798 GCF_010883055.1 Belonocnema kinseyi | reverse complement strand
ATATCTAGTCGGGAGTGGTGCTGACTGAAAACAGATGATTTGGAGCGATTCGCGCGCCATCTGTTGGTCATTCTAAGGACTTATTGAACTACCCTCGTAAGAGCAAATTATTTAAAATATAGAATTTTTATTAAAAATTAAATTTAAATTTAAATAAATATATCTGTCGAACAAAAATGAAATATTTATCACATTAAAGCAGAAAACAGAAAATTAAAAATTACACAAGAAATAATAAAAAGAAAAGTAGTAATTTTTCAAAAGAATATCAACATAACATTTATTAAAAATATGGTTATGACTGTCGTCCCGGAAATCCGTGAAAACTGATCAACGGCGCGCAGTGGGATGCAATCAAAAAAAAATTCTACGAAGACTTTATCAAAATTTAAATTGTTCCAACATCCAAAATAACTAAAAATCGCGTGCAAACGATCCGGGTACACCGGATCGAACACTAGGTATTCTAGAAAATTTTCTAAAACATTTACAATTATTGAATAACGAAAACAATTCCAAATGGAGAGTCGAAGACCCGAGAGCATCGGGTCGCGCACCCGGTAGTTCAGTACATATTGTATGAAAACTTTTTCAAGGTAATTTAACACGTATTCTACGAGAACTTTATATGAATTTAAATTGTGTAACTGCCAAACTAACTAACAATGGTGAGTCAACGACCCAGGTGCACCGGGTCGCGCACCAAGTTGTTCATCACGTATTCTACGAGAACTTTTTCAAAATTGAAGTTGTTCGAACTCGCAAAATTACTAAAAATTATGATGGACGATCCGGGCATACCGGATCGAGCAGCAGGTAGTATAATACGTATTCCACTAGAACTTTTTAAGAATTAAAATTGTGCCAACTACCAAAATATCCACCAATGGTGAGTCTACGACCCGTGTGCGCTGGGTCGCGCACCAGTTTGTTAAGCACGTATTCTATGAGAACTTTTTGAAAATTTAAATTTTTTCAAGACTCAAAATTACTGAAAAAATGTAATCAACGTTCCGGGCACACCGGATCGAGCACCACTTAGGAGAATTAAAATTTTGAAACAGTTTTTGTAGAATAAGTGGTAAGCTACCTGGTG
>NC_046665.1:112977148-112979602 GCF_010883055.1 Belonocnema kinseyi | reverse complement strand
TTTTAACTTCTCGCGGAATACGTAATAAACTACCTGGTGCGCGACCCGGTGCACCCAGGTCGTCGAAGTTTTGAATCGATATATAATATTTCAGAAAGACTTCTATTATTTGACATAAATTCCAGATTGATTTCGAAGATTGAATGAAGTAAATGAAAGATTTTCAGTTCCGACGATCCGATTAATTTAATCATTCGATTTGAGAGCAGGCGGGGTAAAAAATTCAAAAAATGTGTTAAATAATTTAGGAATGGCCTTCAATTCAAAAGAAATATTTTTTGAAATGTGGTCTTGAATAAATCATGTTTCAGGTTCGTGATGAGCGGCTGCTGATAAATTTTGCGTCATTTCTGTGAGTAAACACACAGTTTGCTAAAGACTTTATTTTTGTCGTAAATAAAGTAAACTGAAATAGAAGATTATTGTAATATTTTCTTTCAATTTTATGGAATCCACGCATATTTAATTACCTTTTGCGTGATGCTCTAGATCTTTAAATAAACAAAAATTTTCATAGCCGTAACTAGGGCGACCCTTCAGTGCCTCCGCACTGAGTACATATAGCCAGGGGGCGCATTCAACAAATAAATTACCTAATGAAATGCAGAAGTCTTCAAACATATTTCCAAACTTGTTCCCTAACTACCTAAAAATAATATTCTTGACATTGCCATAATCAAAATTTCAAGGGTTTCCCTAATTCTGATTCTTTACGAATATTTCATAATTTTCAAAAGTGTAGAAGAAATTTTAAGAGATATTACAAATTTTAAGATAAATCATCGAATTTCAAAGTAATAAAAGGGATTATAATTTGTATAAAATCTCGTAGGACAATCAGGAATTACTGAATTGTAACGTATGTCAAGAAAGACAAAATTAAGGGCATGCATTGTTGCGGGTAATTGGTTAAGGAGGATAAGCGCAAGCTGGGTCACGTAACATACTAAGGTTACGCATTACTTGGAATCTATCCAGAATTACAGCGTCTATGCAGTAATGAAACTTAACAACGTCCTTTTTATAGACAAAAATATATTTTTTTATTAACGCACAATATGTGGCACAAAAACGGATCCATGTCTTGCCCAGCGTCTTTGAAATAAATAGAAAAAAATAGTAGCCCGAGGATAAAGCCTCGCGCGAAGCTCGACTTAGGAAAAAACGGTTCCAATGCATAAACACCATACTGAACAAAATTTCTTTTGTTAGTGATATATGATTGCATGAGTGATTATATTTTGTGTGGAAAACTAATCCTTTGTAATTTCATCATTGAAAGGCCATGATGTATGGAATTAAAGGCTTCACTGAAATGCGTAAAAAGTACATCCACCTGTCGAAGTTGGCACAAAATAGAGGTTCTAAAGTTTAAAAAAGTCAACAACTTTGTTAAAGTTCATGTTTTAGAAACAAATCCATGTCGCAAAGGCGGAACAATTGGTTTCAAATAATTTTCTATTATGTCATTAATTCATATCTCAAAGAATTTAGAGAATCCGTTCAGTATAGAAACTGGCCTATAATTTACTGAATCAACTTTATTGACATTTTTAAAAGCTACATAAATTCCAGCAGACTTCGAAATCGCAGGAAATTCGCTTTTTAAGAGTGCAAGATTAAATTTTGTTTCGAATGCGTTTTTAAATGTTCAAATTAGCTGCTGCAATACAAATCGGAAATTCAAATTCAAAACATCATTGTATTGTGTTAAATCATACAGAAATCCATAAGCTGTTTGAGTATCGCTGCCCTTTTATCGCTTTCATGTAGCGTGAAATGGTTTAAAAATTCAGGGCAATTTAAGTCCCAAAGGAATATTATATTCTGTCTCCGCAGCCCGTGCAGTTATATAAGTAATTCTGCTGGTGATGTATGCGTGATATTTATTACGTGCAGCAGATCATAAATTACATGAATGTAAATTGGTGTGTTGGGAAGTTTAAGTTTTACAAACACCAAATAACTATCGGTTAATGATGTCATATGTTGGTGTAGACTAATATCTGTATCAGGATAATACCAATTGATTGCTATCAAAACTACTCCATCAATTTTATCAGTTCGATCTTTTAGATAAACGTCAAAGTTGTTTAATTCAATCAATTCATTTGATAGAGTGTGTGGTTTCAACCACTTCTTAGTGAAAGCAACAATATCATATTTATAAGTATCCTAGGATTGAACTGCCTTACAAAGTTTGCTCTTTGCACCATTCGTCCCTGGCGAGAGACAGACATTTCGCGAAAAGACTACATCTTCAATTGGTCGTTTAATATTTTCAGGAAGTAAGTTTGAGCAGGCGGTGGATATGATATTAGTTTCGGAATCGTTTGTAGATAAAAAGTTCGCAGATCTTTTTTTCCCTTTGCTAGTCGATCTTTGAGAATCTTTTTCACTTCTTTGTACTCTAATTGCTGCCTAGGTGTCTTGCCCAGAGAAACTATCATTTCA
>NC_046665.1:112974748-112977048 GCF_010883055.1 Belonocnema kinseyi | reverse complement strand
AGAAAACGGCAATTAAAAAACACAATGGGAATAGAAATAACAAAACTTCTTTTGAAGGACTCTAAACTTGACAGTAAAACAATATCTGAATTAACACCTACCAATCCCATCTCTCTAAAACTTTACGGTTTCCGAAAAACACAACAAAAATAACATTTCACTCATACCGATCGTTAGCGCAATAAACTTACCAGTTTACAAGCTAGCATGCTTGCTTGCCAAAAAACTCAATCCTTTCACAGGAAACTCTATCACTTACTTCTAAAATCTTTTCTGACTTCACCGAAAAGATACAATAGATTCACATTTACACCCAAGACATCATAGGTAGTTTCAACGTAACATTTCTCTTGACGCAAGTACCAATCTCTGGTACAATTTATATTCTCAAATATTTTGTAAATTTCCCCTTCTAGCTCATATCTTGGATAAAACACTGTCTCAATAATACTTTTTGTTCACGCAAACCCATACTTTCTTTTTGGATTACTTACAGGCTAAAACTTCTTAAGTATCTTCGTTTAGAGATGACGCCCAACTTTTTTCTCTGCCAAAATTCTCAATAGTGAAAACTAACAAAGTGAGCAGGAACAAAACATGTTGACTGGGTGATTTTGAAATTGTGATTAATAATGGTAATTTTTCAGTTAAATCTTAAGATAATGGTACAAGAATATACAATAAAATGTTTAAACTACCAAATTAATGGTTTGATTGAAGCGTCCCCCACTTTCGATATGTCAAAATAACGAGTTTATAAAAAATAATTTCTAACCAGCTGATTTTTTGTAGTTGCTTAATCAATATTGGTATAATTTAATGGACACATTGTTCTGATAGTAAAATGGTACGCTTTTCCGTTTCTATTCTCGTAAATCGTCTATTCAACGGCAATACTTTTTTTGTTAATAACAGCTTGATTAAAATTTTTTGTTAATAAAATGTGAAACACACTTCTACTACTGACCAACGCAAAAAGTGTTATATATTCATAGAATTGAATATTGACAGTCTACCATTCTAATTTGTAATTCAAATCGTCGCGCGTTCATCTATAAACGTATACTTATAAAAAATTTTTTGTCCTTCGGAAACTTTTACCATCTATTTAAAGACTATTTTGGAGTATTTTTTATGTAATTTAAAAAGTTTCTAAGGAAATTTTTCTTTCTCTTAAAACTATTCTGATGGCGCATTATGAATAAAAGTATAATAAGAGGTTAAATGAATTTTTAACATAAAAAATATTGTATCAACTAAAAATATTAAGGGATCATTCTACAATCTCGGCAAAAAAGTGATTTTCAAGAATTTCTTTCTGAACAACTACTTTGCATGATTAAATTATTTAATAATGAGCAAAGTGTCTAAAAAACGCATGTCCAGGGGACGCACGATATCTTCAGTCAGCGTGATTTGAAACAACTAATTTATCATTTTTCTTTATCAATATGACCACAGCTTTTAAATAACGAAGCGAATTTTTGGTATTTTGCAAAATAACTAAACAACGGCAGTTTAAACAGAAAATTTCAAAGAATCTTTTTTTGATGTTGCTTTTTTTTGTTAATTTCACTATGATAAAATTGAGAAATTTTAAAACCGGTTTATTAGTTTGTAGATATTTATGTTTGGAATAAACGCCGAAAATTTGAAAGCAATCTGTTAAAAACTTTTTAAGAAATCGTCCGCACAGAACGTAAAAACTTTCGTATTTCTTTGTAAGTAATGCTCGCATATTAATGAAATTTGCGGAGATCTTTGTCCTACAGTTATGAATGAAATAGTATTATCGTGGAATTGACATTTTACGACCTTAGAACAGGAAAAACGTACGACTTACTTTTTGGGACAATGTGACTATTAAATTATACAAATATTTATTAAGGACCTGAAGAAAAATCAGGTGGTTTATAATTATATTTTATAAACTCCTTATTTTTACATGTTGGAAGAGGGTAACGCTTCAATAAAACAATTCATTTACTAAGAAAAACGTTTTTTCGACTTTTTTGTGACATTATCTTCAGATTTAACTAAAAAAATGACTGTTGGCCGACGCTTCGTGAACATTGCAGTTCACATCTTCAGGGCTGACCTGAAACTGAGGTATCAGGTCATGATGTTCTTAGATATACTTTCTACGATGCCTGTGATTGGCCAGAGCGCCCCTCCGTGGTGGCTGGTCGAACTTGATGGGCCAATCAAGTCTTTTTTAAAAAATCCGGGAGAACGGAAAGCCAAATCGGATTGGTATTATATCCATTGTCCCTATTGATGTTATTAGGGTGTTTTAAGAT
>NC_046665.1:112970466-112974648 GCF_010883055.1 Belonocnema kinseyi | reverse complement strand
TGCCACAAGAACAAGGGATTTTATATACTCCTGGATCACTAAAGGGTGCCTTTTTATCTTTAGGGTTATTTAGTAGTTGTCCTATTTTCGCAGGTGGTTTAATTATGGTTTGGAGGTTTGTGTTTGTTGAGAATTCTTCCTATTTGTTCTGACCCCTTGGATGTACTAGGGTAGGGTTTGTTTGTGTAATCGTTCTGTATTAGGTTTTGTTTAACATTTTGTAATTCCTTTTGTAAGTTATCTTTGTCTGGTATGGAGACAGTTCTGTCTACATGTGTAGACAGTTCTGTATGTATGTGTCTGTTGATGACCAGTTGTTTTTGAGATGGGTGACGGTGGAAGAAGGCATGTAGGTATCTGTTTGTATGCGTGAGTTTTCTGTAAACTTCATGTCCTAATGTGTTACCAGATTTTTTTGTAAACTAATACGTCCAAGAAAAGCAATTTTCAGTTTTGTTATATTTCCATAGTGAACTGGATATTAGGATGTAATAGATTCATAAAATCGTAAAACTTATTTGGTTCATCTCATCCATGTCGCCAGATTATAAATATGTCATTAACGTAACGGAACCAGAATTCTGGTTTAAGTTTGGTTTGGTTGAAGATTTTAGTTTCTGGATGTTCCATCAAGACATTGGCTATTACAAGTGAGATTGGGGATCCAATTGCTGCACCTGAGGTTTGTTCGTATAATTGGTTATTGAACGAGAAGTAAGTATTATTGAGACATTGTTCTATCAAAGGTACAAGCTCGGAAAGGAAGTTTATGAAGGATTTAATAATATCAATTGTATCCGAGATTGGTACTTTCGTAAAAAGAGATACTATGTCGAAACTCACTACGATGTCTTGTGATTGAGTGTGAATCTGTTGTATCTTTTTAATAAAGTCAAATGAGCTTTGGACGTGAGTGATAGAGATTCCTGTAAAAGGATTTAGTTTTGCAGCGAGGAAACGTGCTAGGTTGTAAGTTGGTGAGTTTATTGCGCTGACGATCGGTCTGAGTGGAATGTTTTCCTTTTGGATTTTTGGGAGTCCGTAAAGTTTTGGAGAGATTGGATTAGTAGTTATTAAGTTAGATATTGTTTGGCTGTCAAGTTTAGAGTCTTTGAGAAGAGTCTTTGTTTTACTGACTATTGTTCTTGTGGGGTCCTTTTTAAGTTTTTTGTATGTATCGTCAGTTAGAACGTCCATGATTTTGCTGTTATAGTCTTCTTTATTCATTATTACTGTTGTGTTGCCTTTGTCTGCAGGTAATATTATAATATCTTTATTTTGATTGAGTTCTTTAATTGCGACATGGACTAGATTTACTAAATAAGTTTTTTGATTTTATCAATTGATTACATCCTAACATCCAGTATACAAAGCTCTCTCCATAACAGATGATAACTTACAAAAGGAATTACAAAACGTTAAACAAATCTTTTTACAGAACAATTACACAAACACACAAATTGATAAAGCAAGAAGAAAATACTTTTAAAAAACCAAGTCGACATAACCTACGAAAGAAAGAAAGAGAAAAACGACCACCGTTCTATCCTACATTTAAAGTGTTACATAACAAATAGGAAGAATTATCAGCAAACAGAACAAAAAAATTATATTTAAACCACCTGCGAAAATAGGACAAATTCTAAAAGACCCTAAAGACAAAAATGCATCTCTCAGCAATCCGGTAGTATATAAAATACCTTGTTTAGAACTCGCTGTGCATCACATCGGAACGGCAGATAACATTTTATTTGACAAAAAAACCGCCATCGCAAAAAGACACAATATTTTCCCCAGAAAACATAAAGAAGGAATCAAAATCCTAAAACAGCCCAATAACATAAATCGGGACAATGGATGTAATACTAATCCGATTTGGTTCTGCGTCATCTCGGATTAAAAAAAAAGACTTGATTTGCCAATCAGGTGCTGCAACATTCACGAAACGTCAGCAAAAATTCGTAGTTTGTGTACACGATAGAAACCACAAATTGATTTTTTTATTCGTGATATAGTTGCACATACAACAAGCTAAAGAGTTACTTTAATTAAGTATTATTTGCATAACCTTCATTATTGTAAACTAAGAAAAAACATTTATTCATTTTTTTCAGATAACGAAAATGTTACCTTCAAATTCTGGGGTACTTTCCGTACTCCTGGCAATTGCACTCATTTATAGCGCAATGGCTATTAACATACCTGCTCCCGATCCCAAGCCTCCAAGAGGGCTCATCACAGATCCTAAACCTCCATATTGGCTTATCCACTGCGACGAGTGGCAAAATAGTTGTGATATTCGTGGAGAAAAAAATGGTGATAGAGGCACTTGTTGCGAAGGCTTGGCTTGCTGGAATGGTGGCTTAATAACCTTGTGGAAACATATGTGTCTATTTCCATAAAATTTGTAAACAAAATGTATAAGACTCGGAAAATGGTTAAAATTTTCCGAGTAATAAATTAAAACATTATTATAGACGTATTTTTTGACTTTTTTAACTATCCCTTTATCAATAAGAGAAGTTGTTGAAATCTCTTGTACGCTCCCCAATGCAATCCTGTGATATATTTCCTATCTTTAAATGTCTTTTTGTTTAATTCAAATGGTGTAGTAATGTGTACAATTTTTCTGATTACATCATTATTTCCTAGTTCATCTAAATAACACCCCAGTATGTTTTTATGTCAAAAATGCCTTTTTGAAAATGTATGCTTTTAAAGTTATTCCCCTTTATCAATAATGATCTCGTTCTATCAAATCATTTTGTTTCGAGTCTAGAAGTAATTAACATAAGATACATTAAACTTTTACAATCTCGAAACTGTGAAGGATGAAAGGTACATTTTATATTCATACCTTCAGTTTTTTCACAAAAAAATAAATGCAATATAATTTGAGCTGTCAACACTGCTAAGAGTTTATGGGATGTTTTCGTTCTTTACCACAAAAATCATTCCTAAAATTAAATCTGGGAACCAAACATTCTTTTGCTACACAGAATTTTATATTCTTGACCTCGATATAAAAATTTCGTTATTTAGGACAACAATACATTCTTCTATTAAAGTTTTGGTAACAGAAAATTTAAATTTTTACATTTTACATAATTATCAATATCAAATATTACATTAAATTTTTTTTATTTTCATAGCTGGTACAAATAATACAACCGGCCTATTCATTTCCTTGATAAATTTTGAAGCCCTCTAATTACCAGTAATAAATTACAATTTATATTTTCTGAAATTTCAATTTATGTACCACCCTTTCTAGGGTCTATCTGTTTTGACGCTCATCATCAAAAATTACGTTTGACGATTTTTGTCGGGAGGGAGTCACATAGTTCTTGTCAAATCATACTGTTTTGTTTAAATAAAAAAAGAATATAGTATTTCATACGAAGGAGCAGTTGCGAATTAATAAACCAAAAAAGATGACCTTACAAAAAAAAATATAATAGTTGATATTTCAAACATGGGCAGATTGTTATTTAAATCCAAATACCAACTAAAATGCAAACCAGATAAATTGAATAAAAAAGGCTAACTTTCAAGAAAATACTTAAAGTCTTAAAAAAAAAGGATTTTGGAGTGAACAAGAAAAATTGCTTCCAAAATGTAGATTTTTTGACTAAAAAATTAATTTTCCATAAAAAAAGACGTATTCGCAAGAAACCACATGAATTTCTAGTCAAATATTAAAATTCTTGAGATTGAAAAATTAAGTTTCAAACGAAATTAAATATATAGGTACATTTTCATTCAAAAAATTAAACTTACATAAAAAATAAAAAAAAAACTTCTACAAAGGAGTTGAATATTCTACCAAACTGTTTAATTTTCAAGTCATATTTTGGGTATGTTCAAAAATAATTATTAAGTTTCGTTCTATATCTTAAATAAACAAAATTTGTTTGACCCTTTAATTTTTTTTCATTAGTATATATATACACACTAATAGCAAAAATGAAAGGGTAAAACAAAGAGAAAAAATGTTGTGAATTTTTTTTCTTTTTTAAAATATCTCAGCAACCAATTATCGCACAGCAAATTCAAGGGCCGTTCTGAAAATTATAATAAATGTCCTGCAATGTTTTGCAACGATCTTGGATAACAGAATTTTTTATCCATGCCATAAATTTGAAAAACCAGGGAAAAACAGGTGGTAATTTATGGTTTTTC
>NC_046665.1:112966112-112970366 GCF_010883055.1 Belonocnema kinseyi | reverse complement strand
CTTACGGGTAAATGTGAATTTGTTGTATCTTTTCGGTGAAGTCAAAAAATATCTTAGACGTAAGTGATAGAGTTTCCTCTGAAAGGATTCAGTTCATTGGCAGGGAAGCGTGCTAGCTTGTAAGTTGGTCAGTTTATTACGCTAACGATTGGTCTAAGTGAAATGTTTTTCTGTTGTGTTTTTGGGAAACCGTAAAGTTTTGGAGAGATGGGATTAGTAGGTATTCATTCTGATATTATTTAACTATCAAATAAAGAGTCCTTTAGAAGGGAGTTTGTTTTACTGGCTATTGTTTTTGTCGGGTCCTTTTTAAATTTTTTGTATGTATATCTTCATCATAAGGTCTATGCTTTTCTTGTTATGGTCTTCTACATTTATTATTACTGTTGGGTTGACTTTGTCTGCGGATGATATTATGACGTCTTTATTCCAATTGTGTCATTTAATTGTCGTTTTTTATGTTTCCTTAAGTTTGAAGAGGGAAGTTGGGCTTGGCGTAAAATATTGGTCGTCATGCGTCGTATATCATTTGATTTTTCAGGTGGAAGGGTATATGGGCAATTCCACGGAACTTTTAGATTTGAAACTTCGCGCCTTTTTTCACGTTTTCGTCTCATATATATCAATATTTTAATTATTATGTAAACGTTTTTAGTGGCATGTAGAACAAACAAAAAGTTTGCTATAGATTTTGTAAAATTTTTTAGCTATCTATGAAGTCAGAAAGCCATTAGAAAATTAAAATTAAAAAATAGCCTTGTGACTCAGTTAATTTTCAAAGATCTTTAAATTGTTGTAGGAGCGATGTCAAATATTTTGATGTATTAATGATTGGATAAAATATAAGGTACATGTGTAAAATGAACCTACACATTTCACATATGTGCTATCATTCTACAAATAGTTACACTCTTAAGAATAATATTAAATTAAATATAGCCATGTGTATGAAAATTAATACATCAAGCATATGAAATTGCCATTAAGAGCGCTTATATTAAACTTCATATACATTCATGTTCATCATTTACAAGAAAAATCATATAATTTCATTTTTCACAAATGTAAAATAAGTTTAGCTGTAATTTTCGATTCTAAATTATAAAACATGGTGCAATCTTCCTGTTAACCAAAAATAAAATTGAATTTCAAATCAAAAAGTTCAATAAAGCAAATAAATAACAGACTTAACCTATAATTAACTATATTTGACTTAAATTTGGACCATTTAGAGCGAAATTAGAAAAAAAAATGACCCTCACATTGAACTTTCATTATCAATAACAATTGAGTCGACGATCTCTAGATTTGCTAATTTAATATTGAGAATGTTTGGCAAGATTTAAAGAAATTAAAGCAGGTTGAGTTTTCACGCTTACTGCTATACTGACCTGTATATTGAATTTAATACAAATATATATTAAATTCAATACACCAATGTATGTTACATTTCAGTAGCGGTAGTGCATATTTGCTTCACACGTTAGGTCTTAAGGGTGTCAATGTGTGTAACAAATGTGAAAAATGTGCTGTAAAACAAAAAATTTTAAATTGCATGTCTAAAAGTTCTGTAGAATTGCCCATATATTGTTGATTCCAAATTTCTGATGATTTCTTCTTTGGGGATTTTGGAGAAAGCTACTGCAAAATGATATCTTTCAGATAAGACTGACATCATTTCATTGTTGAGATGGATGGTCAGAGATATTTATACTGTGTTAGTTAGTAGTGCATGCCTTACTGGAAGTAATGTGTCAAATTTTAATTTTTGATTTTCAGTAAAAAGATCTTTAAACCGTTGGGATTGACAATATGATATGCGTTCTAATTTAGACCAAATATCAAATCTGAGAATGTTTCATAGAAAAAAGTGAAGTTTGAATAGTTTTCGGAAGGAAGTCAATAAATGATAAAATGTTTTTAGATAACAGTTTTGAAATACTGTTTCATTAATGTATACCCTAAGTCCTTTGACAACTAATTGGCATGGCCTTATAGGTGCCAACCCAGATTAGAGACTGCTCACTGGTTTCCCCTACCACAATTATAAATGCGCTTTATATTAGAGATATATTATTATACTTACAAATAAGCTTGAGGAAACCTGCTAAGATGAATGTAACTAACGAATATTCATGAAAATCTTCTCGAATTTATTCACCAGTCGCTATCTATCTAAAGCTTCTAAATTATTGAGCAATCGCAGAGCCGTAACTAAGCTTTTTACGCCCGAGGGAATACCTAATTTTACAATACAGCAGAAAAATATTTTTATACAATTTTTAAAATATTACATCGAGGTTTATCTATGTTTGTCATCTTATCTAAGATGTAAATCTAGCACAGAAGCTGATGAAATCCTTTCGAATCTTTTAAATTGACCATAATTTTTTTGAAGTTCGTGAAAATTCTTTAGAAAAATTCCTCAATTTGTTGAAGTGCTTCTCTAAAAATTCCTGGACATCTCGTTAATGTATTCATATACCTTAAAATTAGCGGAATTCCCTTGAGATTTTAGCATTTCTTTTGAAAATCTTAAAAATTTCTTTCGAATCCTAAAAAATCCGTTAAAATGCTGTGAAATCTGTTACAAATCCACAATACGCTAGATATCTTTCTAAAATCCTAAAAAATTATTTGAAACCCCTTACGAAATTTCAAATCTCGTCAAACACCTTGAAGTTTATAATATCTTTCAAAAATCCTTGAAAATTTTTCACATTTTTTAAAATAAATTTGAATTGTTGAAATAAATTGAAACTCATTGAAATAAAAAAATTTAAACTTTTTCAAAAAATTTGAGACCTTTTGTTAAAGATTTAAAAATTATATTTGCGCATATCCTCCGTACTAGGAAACTCCAATAATTTATCCTATAATGAATTTTTTGATAAAAAAAAATTATCAGATTAACAACCTTTTTCATGATAAAAAAATAAAAAAACGAAAATGAAAATTTTAAGCCAAACAACGAACGATATGAAAAGAAGTCAAGATAAGAAAAACGTTGCTTTTTAAAAGTTATACAATGTTATCAAAAGCACTTTTTAAATATTATTGAAAAATCGAAAATTTAAATTTTGATCACCCAACAAAAAAAACAAAGGAAAAATTTTATTTCGCGGTCGTAATATGTCAAATACGAAACAAGCAAATCAAAAAAACTTTGTATAGGACACGTAGTTTCTGTTTTATTCGTAAAACCAGCATTAAAAATATAAAATAAATACAAAATTTTTGAGAAACGACAGAAGCTACGACATTTTTTTTTCAAAGGCTACAATTTACCTTTGAGACGTTCCTTTCGTATTTTGCGTCGTTCGGTTCAAAATTTGAATGTTTTGGCGTCAAATTTCGGGCATATAATAATTTTCAAAATGCTCTAACTTTTTGAATTTCATCCAAAACGGCTGGTTAATGGACTCGTTCTTTCTTTTAGGATCTAAAAAAGTGTGCCAACGATCGATTTGATCTTTTAATTTTTTCGAGAGACAAGTGCCATCGTAAAAACTTGATGTTCGGATCAAGCATTTTTCATCAATAAGTTTTTGTCAGGACGCGTAGTTTTAGTTTTAATCGTAAAAAGTAACATTTGAACTGAAGAAAAATTATTTCATTTAGCCGGAAGGCACGAAAAAAAAGTTGTTCAGCCAAAAATAATCTACAAATTTGTTATTAAAATTAAACCTCTTTCTGGAAAAAAAAGGACTTTCTCTTTCGCTCCACTGGGAACCAAACCACAGATCTTACGATTTCCGTTCATGTGCATTTCCATTAAGCTATAAGAGAGACTAAAATAAGAACAGATTTATGTTAAATTAGTTATCAGTAATTTTTAGATCGGACAAGTAAACTTTCTTTTAATCGTAACATTGGATAAAAATTAAAATAATAAATTTGCGGAAAAACGACGCACAAGACAAAAAAAATGAAAAGACATAATTTCTTAAACGAAAATATATTTACAGTTTGTTATTACATCTTCTTATAAAAATAGATTAATTATAAAAATTAACTTTTTGGAAACGGGACACAAACTATAATAACAGTTTATTGAACAAGATTTTCCGTCTACATTATATCTAGATCGGATGTTTACCAATATCAAAGAAACAACGCAGACTTATGTTTGAGAAAGTATCAGAATGGCCAAACGACGCAAAATACGAAAAAAGTTTCAAGGAAAAATTATAGCTTTTAAAAAATCCTACAAAATGTGGACACAAAGCTAAAAATTTCAAAAATGAAAACCGT
>NC_046665.1:112954969-112966012 GCF_010883055.1 Belonocnema kinseyi | reverse complement strand
AGAAAATACTTAAGGTCTGAACAAAGAAAGATTTTTGAGTGAACAGGAAAAAAAATTGTATCCAAAATGTAGATTTATCGTCTGGAAAATTAATTTTCTATTAAAAAAGACAAATTCGCAGGAAACTACCTAAATTTTCGATCAAATAGTAAAATGCTTAAGCTTAAAAAATAAAGATTCAAACGAAATCAAATATATATCAAATATATTAATTTGCTTTTTATATCTTAAATAAACAAAATTTTTTTGACCCTTAAATTTTTTTCATTAGTTTATACAAGGTGATTTTTTAACTTAAAACTTTCAAATATCTCGATAAATAGGCCCTCTATGAAAAAATGTTGTGACTCAAAATTTAATCACTCTGCGGAGTACACACTCTGATGTTAAAATCGGTTCCTCCACACCTCCCTTTAGGGGCGAGGGTGGGGCGAGTTTGAAATCTTTAATTGGGAATCCTTTTTTTACTTCATATTCGGATTCTTTGGTAAAAAATGCGTATGATTTTTCTAAAACATTTTTCTCGTTTCGCAATAAATGGCGCTGTGATAGACGAAATTCAATTTTTTTTTATTTTACTGTTACTGAGAAGGCACTCTTAAGATTCTGCAATACTCGAAATTAGTCTTAAAACCAACCACTACTTTTAGCGTAACCCAGGAACAATGACGTGGACGTAGCAGTTTTCTGTTCTCTTCGGGGTGCTTGATTAACGTGAGTCCCCTCGCTTATCACGATTCGAGGTATTCAGGAAATCATATTTTATTTAAAGTAAGTGCTCAAAATGTTGACTTTCGGCTTCAATGCACTTATTAATCCGTAATTCAAATGAAGTTTCACAACCGAGAAGTGTATCTTCTTGAATTTCAACACATGTACTTGTAATTCGGTCAATCATATTCTAACGTGTTGTTGCTTTTTCTTTGTACACTTTGTCGTTCAGATAGCCCCACAAAAAGAAATCTGGTGAAATAAGATCTGGCGATCTTGCAGGCTAATTCTTCAGACCGCATCTAACAATCAAGCGACCATTAAAATCACGATCAAGAACTTCTCGTGCGTCCGCTGAATAGTATACCGGACCAAAGATATTATAAGCATAGATGCGGCACGGGAGGTCGGAGTGGGAGAACGATATATACATCTAACTACATTTTGGCATGCCTCGAGGTGCTGCCCTCTTCAACTTTTCGATGTTTCTATGGCAACCGCGTCCTTTGCCTACGTCTACGGGAGGGGTGGGGCCAAGTCGAGAGCCAAACCGAAAGTGCCGGTGATTTTCTGTTTCTCGATTCTCGCGCTAGCCTCCGCCAGCCATATCTATAGCTGACTTGGGGCTGTCTATGCACGCCGAAAATATTAAAATTAATGAGGGCCTAAGATTATTATATTTATTATTATGTTAAAATTAATTAATTAATTTTACGGTTTCGTTTTAAAAAAGGGACATTTTCGAGATAGTAAATAAATTTAAAAAGTAAATTAATTTTAAATCAATTCAGAATTTAGTTAAATGAAAAAGTTAAATTAACTCCTCGTCTGGTTTCTTTTAAAAGAGAAATTTTCGAAATACTATATAAATAAGTTTAAGAAAATTCTTGTCATATTTTAGAATTGTAGCGAAATTTCAAACATTATTTTAAAAAATATAATATTTACAAAAATAGTGAATTGAAGGTTCGAATACTTCACTGTATAAATTTATCCTACATGTATTTTAAATCCTAAAATATTTTATTATTCTTTCGCATAATTAAGGTATAACTGAAGTAATATTTACACTTCTCTGTAGTGTCGAATTGACAATTTACATTTAATTCCGAGGAAAAATTTAAGGTTTTCACTACTCATTTAATTATTTATCAAAATTGTATTAAAATTCTGTTTTTTGTTTGATTTTGTTTTTTGATTATTTAAAACGTATAATCTTTTTCCTTATAGTTTGTTCAATTATAAAAACCAGCAACTAGACTTTGCCTTGCACATTAAAATTTAATTTTAAAACTTTGAGGGCAGTTAACCACTTGCAACTCTTATGCTCATCAGAATTCACAACTTCAAAGAAGTCCAAATAGTTTATAAAAATAATTCAAAGAATCGAAGAATCCAAAAAATTTCTAAAGAAATATAAGGCGTGTAGAGGTGCATCTCAGCAACTAAGGCTATTACAAAAAAAATGGAAAAGGAGAGAATTCCAAAGAATTAAAATAATTCAATAATTTCTTGCGAGCCGGGAAATGACCTGAAATTTGTTTCCTTGGTTAAAACGGCCACCTGAATTTCTTAGTATTTAAAAATTACTATATTAATTAGTGTTTTCCTGTAAAAATAGTTATACTTTTTTGTACTTGTAAAAAAATTCCCACCAAGGATTGAACAAATTTTTGATTTTATTTATTTCAAGTGAATTTTTTTTAAGTTTGCAATAACAAAGAAAAACTATCCAATTAGATTTTTAAAGGTTTAAAAATCGTGATTTATTTTTTTCATAAATAGTTTGCAAATAATTTTCACATTGTTCACATCAGCTGGTTTTTAGGTATATTATATTGATGATGTGTACAGTGTGAAAATTATTTCGAAACTATTTATGAAAAAAATAAATCACGATTTTAAACACTTAAAACTCCTAATTTGATAGTTTTTCTTTGTTATTGCAAACTTAAAAAAATGCACTTAAAGAAATAAATAAAATCAAAAATTTTTTCAATATATATATATGTATATATATGTAAACACATACGCTATGCCTTACATCTAATAAAATCCCTCGTATCAGTTATTAATTGAAACTCACTTTCAATTGATTTGAATGCAATATGCAGCGCTGTCAACAATTGCATTTTTAATAAAAAGATGATGTAAAAAAAATCAAGAAGATTAATTTTCGACCAAAATGATTAATTTTCAACAAAACAAGAGAATGTTAAAAAAATGAAATTTTAAACTTATAAGGTATAAATTTCTAACAAAAATGTAAAATTGCAAATTTTTAGGTAAAAAATTAATTTTGAACAAAACAAAAAACCCAAAATGTCAAGAAAATTGTGACATGTTAAAAAAAGATTAATTTTCAACTAAATCGAGAAATTAAATTTTTAACAAAAGAGTCAACCCCAAAGATCAAGGAGAGTCCAAAAATATGAATCTTTAATGATAAAGTTCAACTTTTAACCAAGTCTCTTAATTTTCAATTAAAATAGTTAAATTGCGAAAAAAATAGTTAAATTTTTAACCAAAGAAATGAATTTTCCAGCATTGTATAAATGATCTACCAAAATCAGACGAGCTTTCAACAAAATATATTAATTTTTTACAAAATTTTTGAATTTTAAAGCCGGGAGGAGCAATTTTAAACCAGAAAATATTAATATTTAATAAAATAATCAATTTAAATCACAAATTAAATGTTTACCTTTTGAACTTGTTTACTTGTTTACCATGTTAGACTTTCTACCAAAAAGGATTTAAGCGACTATACTTAAGAAACTTTATTTTCAATTTTATTTATATTGGATACAATTTTAATATTACAGAGAAAAGTAACAGCGTTTTACTTTGAAGAATTCAAATGATTTAGAAACTGAAATTAATAACAAAAATTAAAGGGCCTCTAATTTTTCTCATTCTCATAATTTATGATTGAGAAAGGATAAGAAAAGAAAGGTCCGACAAGTCCGAAAAGAAAGGACGAGTTCCTTAACAGCCATTTTGAATTAAAATATAAATTTTGGGACCATTTTTTTACACGTAAAAATTTTATTTACGGCTATTAATAGTACTCAGAAGGCCAAACATTTTATCCTGCTGACTTTTTTTTTTGCAAACAAAATTCTCAGATTTATAGCATTTTCCATATTTTTAATATCAATCGAAAATCAAAATTATAAGCCAAACAACGTACGATATGAAAAAAGTGAAGAAAAACTTTGCTTTTTAAAAGCCCTACAAGATTATCATACAAACTTTTTGGATTTTCTTGTAAAGTTGAAAATTCTCATTTTTATTGCACAAAAAATAATGAGACATGAAAAATCCCATTTTGTGGTCAAACTATGCAGGATACAAAAGAAGATGAATAAAAAAAAATTGTGATCTCAAAAAAGATCTGCAAATTCGTTAATATTCACTTCTTGATAGGATGCGTACGTTGTGTTTTATTCGCGAAAAATAACATTGAAAATATAAAGAAAACTTTGTGAAAAAATGATACAAGTTACGAAAAAAAATGATATAACAAAAATTATTTACCCGAAAAAGAGCTACAAATTTGTTATGAATTACTTTTTCACATGCCACGTAGTTTTGGGTTTGATCATAAAAATGTTATTAAAAATAAAAATGAAAAATTTGTGGAAAAACAACAAAAGATATTAAATAACACTTGTAAAATTTACGTGTATAAAACGTAACCCCTCGATAAAGACAGTGTGTATTTCTGAAAAATACTCCTCTATCGATATCTCTAGTAGCTTAGTGGTAAGACCACGCAAAAAAATCTCTTAAATTAATTTAAAATATCTTGAACTGTTTTAAATATTTTGAAATTTATTTATAAACTTTGACATTTTTGAAATACTAAATATATTGGTTTTTCTAGTCAAAAATTAAGATTTTTTGTTGAATATTTATCTTTTTTTATCAAAAGTTAATCTTCTTAGCTGAAAATTAATCCTTTTTGATTAAAAAACCAACAATTAGATAAAAATGAAACTATTTGATATAAAATAAAACTATTTGATTAAAAATATTTTCAGGCTGAAAATGCAACTATATATAATTCGTCTTTTTGGCTTTAAAAGTCAAAAATTGGGTTGTAAATCGATGTATTCCGCTGAAATTTCGTTGTTTTTTCGTGATAAAAATTTTTTTTATCTGGTATGTTGATTTTTCAACCCTTGCTAAAATACTGATCGTTTATAATTGGAAAATTCAAATATTTTGTAGAAATGTATTTTACCGAGAATTCGTAGTTTTTTGTTGAACTGTTTTCACAAATTCAACCGTTTGAACATACTTTTGGGTTAAAAATTCAGCAATGTTTCCGTGAAAACGTTTGCTTCTACTTGATTAAACGATTTTTTTTAATTTTTAAAAGTTTCTTTTTAATGCACTCTGAAAGAATCAATTGACAAAGTCATGGTAGTATTTAAAATACTTCGAAGTATTTTTTTTAATTTCTTGGAATTTTTGGGATCTTTAAAAAATTTCAAAAGATTTAGAAGGATTCGAAACATTCTAGGTTATTCAAAAAGGTTAAAAAGAAATTTTTAATGGAATTTTGAAGGATTTTAAATTTTGAGGATATTGTAAAAGATTCATAGACATTTTCACGAGCTTTAAATAAATGCAAAGGATTTTAAAAAAACATCAAATGATTTTAAATATTTTAGGAAATTTTAAAATATTTCTAGAGCGTTTTAATTATTTCAATAGTTTATAAGAATTTAAAAGATTTTGAATGATTTTAGGGTATTTTAATAGATTCCAATGCATTTTTAAGATAATTATACTATAATAAAAAATTCCTTCACAATTTTTGAAAATTAATTGAAATCATTGTTTTTCAATAAACAAATTTTGTTCATTCAGGATTCAATATTCCGCGACCACATTGACAGCGTGAGATGTAGAGTCGCGGTACAGAAGACTTAAGTTGCATGCTTTTTTTCATGTGCAGAACCTTTCGTGCCCCGATATCAAGGGATCTGAGCTGGTATTTTGTCCATGGTATCACTCAAATTGAATAGAGTACTACCGGGACAACAAGCATGTTCATTGCAGACACTTTGTTCCTCGAGGACAGTTTGGAAGACCAAATCTGCCGGATAAGACGTTTGTATCTGCTTAGGAGAGTATACCTTATAGATGTCACATCCTGAATGTGGCTTTGTGGTGCGCCCAGGTATGTATAGGTCTTTCCAGCGCAAATGTGTCGTATAGAGCTTATATTTACGACTTCAAGTTCTCATGGGATGCCATTAAGTTTTCATTACTTAAAAAAAACCTTGGCGAATTTGGCTAACCCAAATTCCATTTCTATTTATATTTCTTTAGTTTTGAGCCTTTTCTTAAAGATGCAACTACTTTATTAATAGTCTGCAAAAATAAAACTTATGCTACTATTTCGGAAAAATGGCTCGCTAATTCAATTATTTTTTAATTTTGCCTTTAAAAATATTTTCAAACTTTTCCTAATTGCCTAAAATAACATATGCTCGATCTTCAATTAAATTAGAGAAAAAAATTGTAGCTCTAAGGTTTCGAATTTTTCAATTTTAATGATAGTGAAAAATTTGAGCGAACCGGGGAATGACGGAGAATTATTTTTCTTGCCTGAAACGGCCATCCTGATTATAGAAAACTTTAACAGATAAAAAAATTTATAACAAATTAGAAAGTATTTCGTAGGATTTCAGAAATTTAAAAGGTTTCGAAGATTTCAAGGAATTTTCCAATATTTCAGTGATTCAATTCATTTAAAAATAAATTAAAATATGCCGCATGATTTCAAGGAATTTCTCTAGATTTTAAGAGATTTAAAATAATTCTGGATTGTTCTACGGATTTCAGATAATTGCGACAAACTTCAAGGGCTTTTGATACATTTAAACGAATTTTAACGGATTTAAAATATTTCAGCGGATTTGACACAATATCAAATATCTTAATGAATTCTAAAGGTTTGCAAAAGGCTTTATCTAAGTTGTAAAATTTACGGGACTTCAGGGAGTATCGAAAATTTAATCATTTTCAAGAAATTTTGAAAGATAGTTTAGCGTTCAAGATGTAAGGATTTTTTTTCGATTTTTGTCTTTAGAAGTGTTAAATGCATTTAAAGGGGCTTAATGAAATAATTAAAACGAAATAAAATTTCAAATTACATCTAGGGATTTCTAACGATTTCAAGGATGTCAGATATTTCAGAGATTTAAAAAAATTCCAAAGGATTTCAAAAGAACTGGAAAATTTTTAAAAAAGTTTTGCAGATTTTAAGAGATTCGAAAAGATTGACGAGACTTCCAGGAATTTTCAGAGAATCGAAACAATAGATTTGACAGATTTCTTAATTATACACACCATTAAGCCATTTCCCTTTCGGAATAGGCGTGACTCACTCCCTGGGGGAAAGGAGTAATATGTGGAAGAGATAGAGAAATTTACACATTCTAACCATTATTTCCGCGGTCTACCTTTGGGCACGCTGCCATTTACTTTACCTTGATACACTTGTTTCGTTAGTCGTTCATTTGGCATTCTCTCAACATGCCCGAACCATCTGAACCGATTTCTTTCCCATGTGTCTACTAGCGTCTCTTCAGCACCACATTCTTTTACAATTATCTCATTACTTACTTTGTCCATCAGAGTTTTCCCGCATATTATGAGGATGAATCTCATGTCAATTGCGTTAATTTTATTCTTATCTTTTTCTTGATAAGTCCATGTCTCGCTACCGTATAGTACAGTCGGTACAAATATAGAATTATGTATTGCCATTTTAGCCTTATTTGATATATTTTTACTTCTGATAAGGGGACCTGCTCTAACAATAACCTTCTTACCTTCGTTTATGCATATATCTAATTCCTCATCTATCTTTCCGTCCCTAGTAAATAAGCTGCCAAGGTATACGAACTTATCAACTTGTTCGGTTCTCTCAGTATTTAAAAAATTATTGTATAGTGTTTTCTTACTCTTTCCTTTGAACACCGTAGTTTTTGTTTTATTTGCGTTAAGTTTGAGGCCCATGCTCTTCATGCTTGCATCTAGTTTATTCAAAATTCTTTGTAATTCTTCGATTGACCTTGCCATAACAACCTTACCATCTGCGAACGCTAACCCATGTACCCTTACTGTGTTAGGTTAGATTTTACTTAATATAAGGTACATATCTTTCAGAAAGAAATTTAAATTATAGTTTGTTGAGCTCGAGATCTATTAAGAGCAAATTATTTAAAATATAGAATTCTTATTAAAAATTAAATTTGAATTTAAATAAATATATCTATCGAACAAAAATGTAATATTCATTACATTAAAGCAGAAAACAGAATATTAAAAATTACACAAGAAATAATAAAAAGAAAAGTAGTAATTTTTCAATAGAATATCAACATAACATTTATTAAAAATATCGTTATGACTGTCGTCCAGAAAATCCGCGAAAACTGATCAACATTTACATTTATTGAATAACGAAAACAATTCCAAATGGTGAGTCGAAGAACCGAGAGCATCGGGTCGCGCACCAGATAGTTCAGTACATATTCTATGAGAACTTTGTAAAAATTTAAATTCTTCAATAGCTAAAGTAACTAAACATTATGTGTCGACGAACCGGGTGTACCGAGTCGCGCACCAGGTAATTTAACACGTATTCTACGAGAACTTTATATGAATTTAAATTGTCCTAACTGCCAAACTAACTAACAATGGTGAGTCAACGAAACAGGTGCACCGGGTCGCGCACCAGGTTGTTCATCACGTTGTTCGAAATCCCAAAATTACTAAAAATTATGATTGATGATCCGGGCATACCGGATCGAGCAGCAGGTAGTATAATACGTATTCTACTAGAACTTTTTCAGAATTACAATTGTGCCAACTACCAAAATAACTACCAATGGTGAGTCTACGACCCGTGTGCGCTGGGTCGCGCACCAGTTTGTTAAGCACGTATTCTATGAGAACTTTTTGAAAATTTAAATTGTTTCAAGACTCAAAATTACTAAAAAAATGTAATCAACGTTCCGGGCACACCGGATCGAGCACCACTTAGGAGAATTAAAATTTTGAAACAGTTTTTGTAGAATAAGTGGTAAGCTACCTGGTGCGCGATCAGGTTTACATGGATCTTCGAATTACCGTATACGTATTGAAGTATCTGCTGCTTGATTCGGTGTACCCGAATCGCCGACACCGAATTTTTAGTTGTTTTGGCTGTTGGAACAATTTATATTTTTTTAACTTCTCGCGGAATACGTAATAAACTACCTGGTGCGCGACCCGGTGCACCCAGGTCGTCGAAGTTTTGAATCGATATATAATATTTCAGAAAGACTTATATTATTTGACATAAATTCCAGATAGATTTCGAAGATTGAGTGAAGTAAATGAAAGATTTCTTGTTCCGACGATCCGATTAATTTAATCATTCGATTTGAGAGCAGGCGGGGTAAAAAATTTAAAAAATGTGTTAAATAATTTAGGAATGGCCTTCAATTCAAAAGAAATATTTTTTGAAAAGTGGTCTTGAATAAATCATGTTTCAGGTTCGTGATGAGCGGCTGCTGATAAATTTTGTGTCATTTCTGTGAGTAAACACACAGTTTGCTAAAGACTTTATTTTTGTCGTAAATAAAGTAAACTGAAGTAGAAGATTATTGTAATATTTTTTTTCAATTTTATGGAATCCACGCATATTTAATTACCTTTTGCGTGATGTTTTAAATCTTTAAATAAACAAAAATTTTCATAGCCGTAACTAGGGCGAACCTTCAGTTCCTCCGCACTGAGTACATATAGCCAGGGGGCGCATTCAACAAATAAATTACCTAATGAAATGCAGAAGTCTTCAAATATATTTCCAAACTTGTTCCCTCACTTCCTAAAAATAATATTCTTGACATGTCGAGAATCAAAATTTCAAGGGTTTCCCTAATTCTGATTCTTTACGAATATTTCATAATTTTCAAAAGTGTAGAAGAAATTTTAAGAGATATTACCAATTTTAAGATAAATCTTCGAATTTCAAAGTAATAAAAGGGATTATAAATTATATAAAATCTCGTAGGACAATAAGGAATTACAGAATTGTAACGGATTTCATGAAAGACAAAATTAATGGTATGCAATGTTGCGGATAATTGGTTAAGGAGGATAAGCGTAAGCTGGGTCACGTAACATACTAAGGTTACGCATTACTTGGAATCTATCCATAATTACAGCGTCTATGCAGTAATGAAACTTAACAATGTCCTTTTTATAGACAAAAATATATTTTTTTATTAGCGCACAATATGTGGTACAAAAACGGATCCATGTCTTGCCCAGCGTCTTTGAAATAAATAGAAAATAATAGTAGCCCGAGCATAAAGTCTCGCGCGAAGCTCGACTTAGGAAAAAACGGTTTCAATGCATAAACACCATACTGAACAAAATTTCTTTTGTTAGTGATATACGATTGCATAAGTGATTATATTTGTCTGGAAAACTAATCCTTTGTAATTTCATCATTGAAAGGTCATGATGTATGGAATTAAAGGCTTTACTGAAATGCTCAAAAAGTACATCCACCTGTCGAAGTTGGCACATAATAGAGGATCTAAAGTTTAAAAAAGTCAACACCTTTGTTAAAGTTCATGTTTTAGAAACAAATTCATGTCGCAAAGGCGGAACAATTGGTTTCAAATATTTTTCTATTATGTCATTAATTCAAATCTCAAATAATTTAGAGAATCCGTTCAGTATAGAAACTGGCCTATAATTTACTGAATTAACTTTATTGACATTTTTAAAAGCTACATAAATTCCAGTAGACTTCGAAATCGCAGGAAATTCGCTTTTTAAGAGCGCAAGATTAAATTTTGTTTCGAATGCGTTTTTAAATGTTCAAATTAGCTGCTGCAATACAAATCGTAAATTCAAATTCAAAACATCATTGTATTGTGTTAAATCATGCAGAAATCCATAAGCTGTTTAAATATCGCTGCCCTTTTATCGCTTTCATGTAGCGTGAAAGGTTTAAAAATTCAGGGCAATTTAAGTCCCAAAGGAATATTATATTCTGTCTCCGCAGCCCGTGCAGTTATATAAGTAATTCTGCTAGTGATGTATGCATGATATTTATTACGTGCAGCAGATCATAAATTACATGAATGTAAATTGGCGTGTTGTGAAGTTTAAGTTTTACAAACACCAAATAACTATCGGTTAAAGATGTCATACAGTCTGTCAAGTTAAAGCGTGGGTGGCTTTACTCGCAGTCGGTAAGGTGTATCGACATGATTTTGGTGTCAAAATATTAAGAAGAGCTCCCTC
>NC_046665.1:112952707-112954869 GCF_010883055.1 Belonocnema kinseyi | reverse complement strand
GATCTTTTTTTCCCTTTGCTAGTCGATCTTTGAGAATCTTTTTCACTTCTTTGTACTCTAATTGCTGCCTAGGTGTCTTGCCCAGAGAAACTATCATTTCATGAAGAAGCTGCAGTTTGCTTTGATCTTCTTATGTAGCCAAAAACAGTTGAAAATTTTTTGTCACCATCGTACCCGATGGGAACACGCACTTGATGGGGGATGCAAACGGAGCAGTCCAAGCAAATTTTCCAATGCGAATGAGCTTTAGATCATCCACTTTTATAGTCCGCCTAAGTATCTAAAAAAAGTTGGAAATTTCAACTGAGTTCTACTTTTGACCTGAAAGCTTATTTTCATTGAGGACTTCATCTGCCTTAAAAATGCCTTAATGGAAAAGCACCTGACCGGAAATAAGAAGATCTGTGGTTCGATTCCCAGTGGAGCGAGAGAGAAAGAACTTTTTTCTAAGAAAAAATGTTAATTTCAATATCAAATTTGTAGATTATTTTTGGGTGAACAAATTTTTCTTGGTTCCTTGTGGCGTTTCTCAGAAAATCAATTTTTCTTTATTTTGAATGTTATATTTTACGATTGAAACAAAAACAACGCGTCCTGTCAACGACGTACTGATGACCAATTGTTGATTTGAACATTAAGTTTTTACGACGCCGCTTGTTTCTCGAAAAAAATTAACAGATCAAATCGATCGTTGGCACACTTTTATAGGTCTTAAGAGATAGGACGAGTCAGTTAACCAGCCATTTCGCATACAAATTTAAAAAGATAGAGAATTTTGTAAATTTTCGGGACAATATTTTTTAGATTTAAAATTTTTATATAAGGCTATTGATAGCTCTCAGAAAGCTAAACTGTTGATCCTCATGAATTTAAAAAGAAAAGAAAATTAGCTAGCTTTTTTGAAAGCCCTACAAGGAGATCATAATAACTATATGGATTTTATTGAAAAATTATACATTCTAATTTTGATTGTAGAAAAAATAATTTAAAATAAAAGATTCCATTTTGTAGTCAAACTATGGAATTAACTATGGATATTAAGGAAAAACGATGCAAGTTACGAAAAACATGTTGTAATATAGATTGCTATCCCGAAAAAAGCTACAATTTTTTATGGATCTCTTTTTATTAGGAGGCGAAGTTTTCGTTTTAATCACAAAAATGACTTTGAAAATAAAAATAAAAAAATGGTGGAAAACGACAAAAGGTGCGAAAACAAATTGATAGAAAAAAGTTGTTCATCCAAAAAAGTGATACAAATTTGTAATAATTTATTACATACTCATCGTTTATGATTCAGAAGGTATTCGAATTGTCCGAAATGAGAAGCCCAAACATTGAAATTTTGAACAAAATGACGCAAAGTACGAAAAGAAAGTCTAAAAGAGAAATGATAGCTTAACAAAAAAAAATTTCGTAGCTTCTGTCGATCTCCAAAAGTTTTTTTATTTATTTTTTGAATATTTTAATCTTTTTTTTCGAATAAAACATAAATTACGTAACCTATAAAAAGTTAGTGTTGATTTGATTGTTTTATATTTTGCATATTACGACCGCGAATTAAAATTTTTTATTTTTTTGTTGGGTGACCAAAACTTGAATTTTCGATTTTCAAGAATATTTAAAAAGTGCTTCTAATAACCTTGTATTGCGTTTAAGAAGCAACGTTTGTCTTATCTTGACTTTTTTCATATCTTGCGTTATTTGGCATAAATTGTGCATTTTTGTGTTTTTATTGTTTTATTTCAAAGAAAGTTGCAAATCTGATAATTTTCATCTTATCAAAAAAAAGTCGTTAGGATAAATGATTAGAGTATCCTAGTAAGGCCAATATCGGCAAATATAATTTTTAAATCTTGAACAAAAGGTCATAGCATTTTTTAAAATGCTTAAATTTGTTTATTTTTATTTTAATGAATTTTCATTTATTTCAACAATTTCAATGTATTTAACAAAATGTGAGTGTTAAATATATTCTTCATTTTTAAGGATTTTTGGAAGATATTATAGGTTTCAAAATGATTTACGGGACTCTATTCAATTTTTGTGGATTACTATGGATTTCACAAGATTTAATTAATGTTGTAAGTTGCCATGTATTTCAAAGGATGTTAAAATGTTAAGGGCATGTGATACTTAGAGAATTGTCGATTTTACCAGTC
>NC_046665.1:112950472-112952607 GCF_010883055.1 Belonocnema kinseyi | reverse complement strand
TTTCACAAGATTTAATTAATGTTGTAAGTTGCCATGTATTTCAAAGGATGTTAAAATGTTAAGGGCATGTGATACTTAGAGAATTGTCGATTTTACCAGTCTAAGGTTCCCCCAGGCTTTTTTTCTAGAATAATAAATATTTTGTCTTAAAAATTTGGGCCATGATAGCAAACATGCTAACGGACGTCCCCACACACTTTTTTGTACGTTATTTCAGAAAAGTTGTAATTTAGCAAAATGTGATTAATTTGCATAGCGCTTAGGAAATTGTATCGATTTTTTCACTGTTTGATACTCTCGGCTTTTTCTTAGGATAAGAAATATTTTGCCTTCAAAATTTGGAAAATGATAGCGAGCATGCTAACGGACGCCCCCACACATTTTTTGTGGGTTTTCTTATAAAAAAATTTTTGATATTGCTAACAACGTGTGTGTATATTTCGAGGTTATGTGTGTTACAATTCACCCGAGCGTTACTTCCAAACGGAACTAACCTTGTTTGCAGGCAATAAAAGAAGTTTATTTCATAAATAATTTCCAGATTAACGGAAAGGCAGAGATATAAAATGACGTAACCTCAAAATGATGCATATGCATAGAATTTTTATTTATCACAATAATTTTTTTTGTTATTATTCCTCAAAAAAGAGTCCAGGGACGTCCGTTATGATATTTTATAGCATCTCTGAATTAAGTTTTTAAAAATTTTCATTTTTGTGGAAAAAATGCCAGGGAAACTGTAAGTATCACATGCCCTTAAGGGTTTTAAAGAAAATTCCATGAGATATGACGAGATTTGAAATTTTATGAGAGGTTTGAAAGACTTTCGTAGGATTTTCGAAAGACATCTAGCATATTGGGGATATTCAAACGATTTCACAGAACTCCAGCAAATTTTTAGGGCACTAAATGTACTAAATGAAATTAAATCAAATTTCAAATGTCTTTTAGGGGTTTATACGAATTTTAGAGAATTTACATATTTTGAAGGATTCAAAAGAAATTTCTAAGAATTTCAAAAGAAGTACTAAAATGTAAAAGAAACTCTCCTAGCGATATAAATATATTGATCAGATTTTCGGGAATTTTCAGAGAATTACCGCAACAAATTTCAGAGTTTTTCTAAAGAATTTTAACGAATTTTATAGCTATTAGGGTAATCTTAAAAGATTCAAAAGGATTTCATGAGGTTTTGTGGCAAATGTACATCCTATATTAGATAAAAAAATTGATAAACCTCGATGTAATACTTAAAAATTGTATAATAATATTCGTCTACTATATTGTAAAATTATGTATTCACCTCGGGCGCAAAAAGGTTAGTTACGGCTCTGCGATTGCTCAATAATTTAGAAGTTCAAGATAAATAGCGACTGGTGAATAAATACGAGAACATTTTCTCGAATATTCGTTAGTCACATTCATCATAGCAAGTTTTCTCAAGCTTATTTGTAAGTATAATAATATATCTGTAAAATAAAGCGCATTAAAAATTGTTTTAGGGGAAACAAGTAAGCAGTTTTTAATCTGGGGTTGAAACTTTAAACTTTTAAACTCGTTTTGTGCTTGTTCGTATTGCCACGTACGCATGGAGGTCCGATATAAGCCATTCATCCTATATTTTATACTTCTTTAACACGTTGCAATATTACCCAGATGTTACTCTTCTGGTAAAAAAGTGAATATTCACATTTAAGGCCTTCCAATTACTTGTCGAAGGATATAGTGTGTACAATCATGAAACAGTATTTAAAAACTGTCATGTAAACACATTTTTTCCTTTATAGACTCCCTTCCGAAAACTATTAAAACTTCACTTTTTTCTATGAAACATTCTCATATTTGACATTTGGACTGTGTATTGGTCCGCATATTATATGGATAATCCCAACGGTTTAAAGTTCTTTCTATTCAAAATAAAAAATTTAAATTGACAAATTACTTCACGTAAGGCGGACACCACTAACAAGTAAAAAACATCTGTGACCATTCATCTCAACAATGAAATTATGTTAGTCTAATCTAGAGGATAACATTTTGTAGTACCCTATTGATGATGTAGATAGTACGCTTTAAACCTCAGCTTTACTGTGCTTCGTGTAAAACTGAAACTGTCATATCGATCCCGTTTTTGG
>NC_046665.1:112948369-112950372 GCF_010883055.1 Belonocnema kinseyi | reverse complement strand
CCAAAAACGGGATCGATATGACAGTTTCAGTTTTACACGAAGCACAGTAAAGCTGAGGTTTAAAGCGTACTATCTACATCATCAATAGGGTACTACAAAATGATATCCTCTAGATTAGACTAACATAATTTCATTGTTGAGATGAATCGTCACAGATGTTTTTTACTTGTTAGTGGTGTGCGCCTTACGTGAAGTAATTTGTCAATTTAAATTTTTTATTTTGAATAGAAAGAACTTTAAATTGTTGGGATTATCCATATAATATGCGGACCAATACACAGTCCAAATGTCAAATCTGAGAATGTTTCATAGAAAAAAGTGAAGTTTTAATAGTTTTCGGAAGGGAGTCTATAAATGAAAAAATGTGTTTACATAACAGTTTTTAAATACTGTTTCATGATTGTATACACTATGTCCTTCGACAAGTAATTGGAAGGCCTTAAATGTGAATATTGACTTTTTTACCAGAAGAGTACCATCTGGGTAATATTGCATCGTGTTAAAGAAGTATAAAATATAGGATAAATGGCTTATATCGGACCTCCATGCGTACGTGGCAATACGAACAAACACAAAACGAGATTAAAAGTTTAAATTTCCAACCCCAGATTAAAAACTGCTTACTTGTTTCCCCTACAACAATTATTAATGCGCTTTATTTTAGAGATATATTATTATACTTACAAATAAGCTTGAGAAAACTTGCTATGATGAATGTGACTAACGAATATTCCGGAAAATGTTCTCGTATTTATTCAACAGTCGCTATCTATCTTGAACTTCTAAATTATTGAGCAATCGCAGAGCCGTAACTAACCTTTTTGTGCCCGAGGTGAATACATAATTTTACAATATAGTAGACGAATATTATTATACAATTTTTAAGTATTACATCGAGGTTTATCAATTTTTTTATCTAATATAGGATGTACATTTGCCACAAAACCTCATGAAATCCTTTTGAATCTTTTAAGATTACCCTAATAGCTATAAAATTCGTTAAAATTCTTTAGAAAAACTCTGAAATTTGTTGCGGTAATTCTCTGAAAATTCCCGAAAATCTGATCAATATATTTATATCGCTAGGAGAGTTCCTTTTACATTTTAGTACTTCTTTTGAAATTCTTAGAAATTTCTTTTGAATCCTTCAAAATATGTAAATTCTCTAAAATACGTATAAACCCCTTAAAGACATTTGAAATTTGATTTAATTTCATTTAGTCCATTTAGTTCCCTAAAAATTTGCTGGAGTTCCGTGAAATCGTTTGAATATCCCCAATATGCTAGATGTCTTTCGAAAATCCTACGAAATTCTTTGAAACCTCTCACAAAGTTTCAAATCTCGTCATATCTCATGGAATTTTCTCTAATACCCTTAAGGGCATTTGATACTTATAGTTTCCCTGGCATTTTTTCCACAAAAATGAAAATTTTTAAAAACTGAATTCAGAGATGCTATAAAATATCATAACGGACGTCCCCGGACTCTTTTTTGAGGGATAATAACAAAAAAAATTATTGTGATAAATAAAAATTTAATCCATATGCATCATTTTTAGATTACGTCATTTTACTCGTATATCTCTGCCTTTCCGTTAATCTGGAAATTATTTATGAAATAAACTTTTTTGATTGCCTGCAAACAAGGTTAGTTCCGTTTGGAAGTAACGCTCGGGTGAATTGTAACACACCTAACCTCGAAATATACAGTATCTAACACTGAAAATATCGATACAATTTCATAAGCGCTATGCAAATTAATCACATTTTGCTAAATTACAACTTTTCTGAATTAAGCTACAAAAAAATGTGTGGGGACATCCGTTAGCATGTTTGCTATCATTGCCCGAATTTTTAAGACGAAATATTTATTATTCTAGAAAAAAGCCTGGGGGAACCTAAGACTGGTAAAATCGACAATTCTCTAAGTATCACATGCCCTTAACATTTTAACATCCTTTGAAATACATGGCAACTTACAACATTAATTAAATCTTGTGAAA
>NC_046665.1:112944377-112948269 GCF_010883055.1 Belonocnema kinseyi | reverse complement strand
AGAAAACGGCAATTAAAAAACACAATGGGAATAGAAATAACAAAACTTCTTTTGAAGGACTCTAAACTTGACAGTAAAACAATATCTGAATTAACACCTACCGATCCCATCTCTCTAAAACTTTACGGTTTCCGAAAAACACAACAAAAATAACATTTCACTTATACCAATCGTTAGCGTAATAAACTGACCAACTTACAAGCTAGCACGCTTCCATGCCAATGAACTGAATTCTTTCACAGGAAACTTTATCACTTACGTCTAAGATATTTTTTGACTTCACCGAAAAGATACAACAGATTCACATTCACACCCAAGACATCATAGGTAGTTTCAACGTAACATTTCTCTTTACGAAAGTACCAATCTCTGGTACAATTTATATTCTCAAATATTTTGGAAATTTCCCCTTCTAGCTCATATCTTTGATAAAACACTGCCTCAATAATACTTTTTGTTCACGCAAACCCATACTTTCTTTTTGGATTACTTACAGGCTAAAACTTCTTAAATATCTTCGTTTAGGGATGACGTCCAACTTTTTTCTCTGCCAAAATTCTCAATAGTGAAAACTAGCAAAGTGAGCAGGAACAAAACATGTTGACTGGGTGATTTTGAAATTGTGATTAATAATGGTATATTTTCAGTTAAATTTTAAAATAATGGTACAAGAATATAGAAAAAATGTTTATACTACCAAATTAATGGTTTGATTGAAGCGTCCCCCACTTTCGATATGTCAAAATAACGAGTTTGAAATAACAATTGAATATTGACAGTCTACCATTCTAATTTGTTATTCAAATCGTCGCGCGTTCATCTATAAACGTATACTTATAAAAAAGTTTTTGTCCTTCGAAAACTTTTACCATCTATTTAAAGACTATTCTGTAATATTTTTTATGTAATTTAAAAAGTTTCTAAGGAAATTTTTCTTTCTTTTAAAACTATTCTGATGGCGCATTATGAATAAAAGTATATTAAGAGGTTAAATGAATTTTTAACATAAAAGATATTGTATCAACTCAAAATATTAAGGGATCATTCTACAATCTCGGCAAAAAAGTGATTTTCAGGAATTTCTTTCTGAACAACTACTTTACATGATTAAATTATTTATTTATTAAATAATTATTTAAATAACGAAGCGGATTTTTGGTATTTTGTAAAATAATTAAACAACGGCAGTTCAAACGGAAAATTTCAAAGAATCTTCTTTTGATGTTGCTTTTTTTTGTTAATTTCACTATAATAAAATTAAGAAATTTTAAAACCGGTTTATTAGTTTGTAGATATTTATGTTTGGAATAAACGTCGAAAATTTGAAAGCAATCTGTTAAAAACTTTTTAAGAAATCGTCCGCACAGAACGCAAAAACGTTCGTATTTCTTTGTAAGTAATGCTCGCATATTAATGAAATTTGCAGAGATCTTTGTCCTACAGTTATGAATGAAAAAAGCATTATCGTGGAATTGACATTTTACGATCTTAGAACAGGAAAAACGTACGACTTACTTTTTGGGACAATGTGACTATTAAATTATACAAATATTTATGAAGGACCTGAAGAAAAATCAGGTGGTTTATAATTATATTTTATAAACTCCTTTTTTTTACATGTTGGAAGAGGGTAACGCTTCAATAAAACGATTCATTTACTAAGAAAAAGGTTTTTTTCAACTTTTTTGTGACATTATCTTCAGATTTAACTAAAAAAATGACTGATGGCCGACGCTTCGAGAACATTGCAGTTCACATCTTCAGGGCTGACCTGAAACTGAGGTATCAGGTCATGATGTTCTTAGGTATACTTTCTACGATGCCTGTGATTGGCCAGAGCGACCCACCATGGTGGCTGGTCGAACTTGATGGGCCAATCAAGTCTTTTTTAAAAAATCCGGGAGAAGGGAAAGCCAAATCGAATTGGTATTATATCCATTGTCCCTATTGATGTTATCAGGGTGTTTTAAGATTTCGATTGCATCTTTATGTTTTCTTGGAAATTTGTTGTGTGTATTTGCAATGACTGTTGTTTCATCAAATAAAATGTTATGTCCTGTTTCGATATGATCTTCAGCTAGTGCTGATTGCGTGTAATGTTTTAGCCTGACTTTACTTTCATGTTCCTTCATACGTTGGCTCACCGCTCTCCCGGTTTCTCCAATATGGACTTTGCCACAAGAACAAGGGATTTTATATACTCCTGGATCACTAAAGGGTGCCTTTTTATCTTTAGGGTTATTTAGTAGTTGTCCTATTTTCACAGATGATTTAAATATGGTTTGGAGGTTGTGTTTGTTGAGAATTCTTCCCATTTCTTCTGACACCTTGGATGTAGGGTAGGGTGGTGGTCATTTTTTTCTCTCTTTCTTTCGTAGGTTATGTTGACTTGCTTTTTTCAGTCTGTTTTCTTATTGCTTTATCAATTTTTTTGTTTGTGTAATCGTTCTGTATTAGGATTTGTTTAACGTTTTGTAATTCCTTTTGTAAGTTATCTTTGACTGTCATGGAGACAGTTCTGTATACATGTGTAGACAGTTCTGTATGTATGTGCCTGTTGATGACCGATTGTTTTTGAGATGGGTGATGGTGGAAGAAGGCATGTAGGTATCTGTTTGTATGCGTGAGTTTTCTGTAAACTTCATGTCCTAATGTGTTACCAGATTTGTTTGTAAACTAATACATCCAAGTAAGGCAATTTTCCGTTTTGTTCTTTTTCCATGGTGAACTTGATATTAGGGTGTAACAGATTGATAAAATCGAAAATCTTATTTAGTTCATCTCGTCCATATCGCCAGATTATAAATGTGTCATCAACGTAACGGAACCAGAATTCTCGTTTAAGTTTGGTTTGGTTGAAGTTTTTAGTTTCTAGATGTTCCATAAAGAAATTGTCTGTTACAAGTGGGATTGGGGATCCCATTGCTGCATCTGAGGTTTGTTTGTATAATTGGTTATTGAACGAGAAGTAAGTATTATTGAGACATTGTTCTATCAAAGGTACAAGCTCGGAAAGGAAGTTTGTGAAGGATTTAATAATATCAATTGTATCCGAGATTGGTACTTTCGTAAAAAGAGATACTATGTCGAAACTCACTACGATGTCTTGTGGTTGAGTGTGAATCTGTTGTATCTTTTTAATAAAGTCAAATGAGCTTTGGACGTGAGTGATGGAGATTTCTGTAAAAGGATTTAGTTTTGCAGCGAGGAAACGTGCTAGGTTGTAAGTTGGTGAGTTTATTGCGCTGACGATCGGTCTGAGTGGGATGTTTTCCTTTTGGATTTTTGGGAGTCCGTAAAGTTTTGGAGAGATTGGATTAGTAGTTATTAAGTTAGATATTGTTTGGCTGTCAAGTTTAGAGTCTTTGAGAAGAGTCTTTGTTTTACTGACTATTGTTCTTGTGGGGTCCTTTTTAAGTTTTTTGTATGTATCGTCAGTTAGAACGTCCATGATTTTGCTGTTATAGTCTTCTTTATTCATTATTACTGTTGTGCTGCCTTCGTCTGCAGGTAATATTATAATATCTTTATTTTGATTGAGTTCTTTAATTGCGACATGGAGTGGATTTACTAAATAAGTTTTTGGATTTTATCAATTGATTACATCCTAACATCCAGTATATATTCTAAAGGACTCTTTATTTTATAGTTAAATAATATCAGAATGAATACCTACTAATCCCATCTCTCCAAAACGTTACGGTTTCCCAAAAACACAACAGAAAAAAATTTCACTTAGACCAATCGTTAGCGTAATAAACTGACCAACTTACAAGCTAGCACGCTTCCATGCCAATGAACTGAATCCTTTCAGAGGAAACTCTATCACTTACGTCTAAGATATTTTTTGACTTCACCGAAAAGATACAACAAATTCACATTTACCCGTAAG
>NC_046665.1:112942932-112944277 GCF_010883055.1 Belonocnema kinseyi | reverse complement strand
AGAAAATACTTAAGGTCTGAACAAAGAAAGATTTTTGAGTGAACAGGAAAAAAAATTGTATCCAAAATGTAGATTTATCGTCTGGAAAATTAATTTTCTATTTAAAAAAACAAATTCGCAGGAAACTACCTAAATTTTCAATCAAATAGTAAAATGCTTAAGCTTAAAAAATAAAGAATCAAACGAAATCAAATATATATCAAATATATTAATTTGCTTTTTATATCTTAAATAAACAAAATTTTTTTGACACTTTAATTTTTTTCATTAGTTTATGCAGGTGATTTTTTAACTTAAAACTTTGAAATATCTCGATAAATAGGCCCTCTATGAAAAAATGTTGTGACTCAAAATTGAATCACTCTGCGGAGTACACCCTCTGATGTTAAAATCGGTTCCTCCACACCTCCCTTTAGGGGTGAGGGTGGGGCGAGTTTGAAATCTTTAATTGGGAATCCTTTTTTACTTCATATTCGGATTCTTTGGTAAAAAATGCGTATGATTTTTCTAAAAAATTTTCTCGTTTCGCAATAGATGGTGCTGTAATAGACGAAATTCATTTTTTTTTATTTTACTCTTACTGAGAAGGCACGCTTAAGATTCTGCAATACTCGAAATTAGTCTTAAAACCAACTACTGCTTTTAGCGTAACCCGGGAATAAGGACGCCGACGTAGTAGTTTTCTGTTCTCTTCAGGGTGCTTGATTAACGTGAGTCCCCTCGCCTATCACGATTCGAGGTATTCAGGAAATCATATTTTATTTAAAGTAAGTACTCAAAATGATGACTTTCGGCTTCAATGCACTTATTAATCCGTAATTCAAATGAATTTTCACAACCGAGAAGTGTGATTTAATGATCAAGCGACCATTAAAATCACGATCAAGAACTTCTCGTGCGTCCGCTGAATAGTATGCCGGACCAAAGATATTATAAGCATACTAGGCTGTCTGATAAGTACCAGAAAATTCTAAGAGATGGCATTTGTATTCACTAATGTGAACCATTTTCGTCGAGCTTAATCCTTCAAATGACGCCTGTCAAAGCTTCATCTATTTATGTTTACGTATTTACAAGTTACAGCACTGAGAAGCGACTAACCTCCGAGTTTTTTTTTTAATATGGAAAAATCTGAGTTTCGAGTTTTGATCAAACACCACTATCATCGCAAGAAAACGATATCCGAGACCAAGGCCAAGCTCGATAAGTATTACCCGGACTCTGCACCTCCGATTGGAACGACTTATAAGTGGTTTACCGAGTTTCGTTGTGGCCGTACGAGCACAGTTGATGCTGAACAATCTGGGCGCCCAAAAGAGGTCACTACACCAGAAAATGTCGAAAA
>NC_046665.1:112936916-112942832 GCF_010883055.1 Belonocnema kinseyi | reverse complement strand
TTATTATTAAATTATTATTATATTTATTTATATATTATTATTTAATTAAATAATGGTTTCATCGAATTCGAGAAATTAAACGAATTCTGAGAATTCATAAAATTTAAGGAATTCCGAGAATGAAAGGAATTGATAGAATTCAAGGAATTTACAGAATTCGAAGCATTAAGCAAATTCAATGAATTCAGAGAAGTCAAGGTACTCATCGATATGAAGGAATTTAAGGAATTGATACAAATCGAGAAATAAAAAGATTTTCAAGAATTCAGGGAATTCGAAGAATCAAGAGAATTCAAGTAACTTAGAGAATTCAAGGAATTCATAGAACTTATGGGATTCATCAAATTAAAAAAATTGAACAAATTCCGAGAATTGAGAGAATTTAACAAATTCAGAAAATTTAAGGATTTCAGAGGATTTAAGGAATTCAGAGAATTTCAAGCATTCAGTAAATTTAAGGCATTCCATAAATACAAGAAATTTAGCGAATTCAAGTGATTCTGCAAATGCGAGGAATTCGGAGTTCAAGAAATTCAGAGAATTCAAGGAATAGAAAGGTATCAGAGATGTCAAGATATTCATTGATTTCAATAAATTCAACGAATTTAGGGAATTTAAAGAATTAAGATAATTTAAGGACGAAAATCTCCATAAACCTTTTTTGAAACATTTCAAAGTGCTCAAGTTTACCCAACATTTAATGGGGAACATATCGTACGCTTAAAAATGCATAAATTTATGTAACTAAATTTCCCCAAAATTTATGTAACTAAGATTCCCCAAAATTTGTGGAATATTAATTTTAAAGAAATACTTCAGCTGGAATGCAGCAATAGAAGAGCTTCACTCTGAAGAAACCGCTATGTTGCTCACGGTAGTCTCTACTCCAGGTAATTATGCTTCGTTACGTGTGGACTGCTGTCTTAAACACTCGACGCGTCATCTCTGTTGCGCGAGAGGCGGCCGTCGCGCCCTTGCGGATTTTCCTTAAAGCTACCAGTCCAGAACCGCTTTTTTTAAAAAGTTGATTTTCGTACACAATTATTAACCTAATAATTATTTATTAAGTATACTTGAGATGAATTTAACATTTACAAATATTTTCTCCAAAAAAAGGTGTAAAATTATTGTTTAATATCTTCTTAGTGTTTAAGAATTTAAAAAATCATTAGTGAACAAAAAGGCCCGACTAGCCCTTGACTAACCACCGACCAGGCCCCGACTGAAATTTCGACAACAAAAAGCCCAACTAGTCCCCGATTAGTCCCCGACTGGGTACTTTCTCAAAATTAATAACCCGGCTAGCCCCCGATTAGTGCCCGACTTGTAATAGGGCCAAATAGGGTTATTTCCACACAGGATGTTGAAGAATAATCACTATATAAATGACTAAATGTTTCGTATAACAGTAATCAAATAATTTTTCATAAATTTATAAACTATATCTTTCGCCAACTAATCGGAAAGGCCTTACATGTAAATATTCATTCCTTACAGGACGAGTACCATCTGGACAATATTACAAATTTAAAAAAAGTATAAAATACAGGATAAGTGGATAATATCGTTACCTTTATGCGTACATGGCACTACGGGCCAACTGTTTATCATTTATGGATTTTATGACTTCAAAAGTTTTTTTATTCGCTTATTACTGGTTCTCCTAATCGCAATTCAAAATGCGCTTTATATTTTATTTACATATAATATTATACTTACAAATAGGTTTGGGAAATAGCAAAGATGAGTAACTAGTGAATATTCATGAAACATTTCTCGTGTATATTCACTTGTCGTTATCTCATTTGTCATTATAAATTATTGGGCAATTAAAGAGCCGTAACTAGCCTTTTTGTGCCCGGTGCAAATAAATAATTTGAGAAAGTGTAGGAAAATAGTACCATGCAATTTTCAAAATATTAGATTCTGCTTTAACTATTTTTAACTGATATAAAGTACGCATCTTCCACAAAATATCATTAAAAAAATTTATCTAACCCTAAAAGCTTTAAAAGTTGTTAAAATTCATCAAGAAATTTGTCAAAGCTATTGTCTCGATTCTCTGAAAATTCCTGGAAGTCTCGTTAATCTTTTCGTATCCCTTAAAATCTGCACAAATCTCTGAAAAGTTTTCCAGTTCTTTTGAAATATGTTGGAATTTTTTTAAATCTCTGAAATCTCTGAAATCTCTGAGATCTCTTAAATCTCTGAGATACCTGAAATCCCTGAAATATTTAGAAATCCCTAGAAGTAATTTGAAATTTTATTTCATTCAAATGGTTTCATTAAGCCCTTTTACATCCTTTTAAATCTTCTAAAGATAAAAATAAAAAAAAATTCCGTACATCTTGAACGCTATGCTCTCTTTCAAAATTTCTTTAAAATGATGAAATTTTCGATACTACTTAAAGTCCCGTAAAATTAAAAAACTCAGATAAAACCTTTTAGAAACTTTTGGAATTCTTTAAGATAGTTAATATTTTGTCAAATCTGCTGAAATGTTTGAAATACGTTAAAATTCATTTAAATTTATCAAAAGCCCTTGAAGTTTGTCGAAATCATCTGAAATCCGGAAAAAATCCTGAATTATTCTAAATCTCTTAAAATCTATAGAAATTCCTTGAAATCCTGCGGCATCTTTTAATTCACTTTTAAATGAATTGAGTCTCTGAAATATTGTAAAATTCCTTGAAATTTTCGAAACCTTTTAAATTTCTGAAATCGTACGAAATGGTTTTTAATTTTTTATAAATTTTTTTATCTTTCGCTAAAATTTTTTACGATTACTAAAATTGAAATATTCGAACTCTTAATGCTAAAATTTTTTCTTTGATGTAATTAAAACTATACTGAAAACTATAACACTTAAGATGAACTCTCTCTAAAATTTTCAACACTCAAATTTGAAGTTTAATACATTTTTAATTTGGATTTTGTTTTTATTCAGACGCTTAATTATTGAAATTATGACAATGAAGCTATTTAAACTTTTCAATGAAACAATTTTGAAATGATTGCCGTCAAATTTCAAAATTTCTAATTCTAAATTTAAGAGGATTAGAAGATTTTTTAAAACAGGAAGTTGAATTCTCATTTTTTCAAGTAATTTCAAATTGATAATTGTTCAATTTTTATCTACATACCAAAATCCAGCAATCGCACTTATTAATAAAAATGTACAATTACAACAATTGAAATTTTAATCTTTAAAGTTTAAACTTATTATTCAGAATTTCTTACTCTTTTAAAGATGAACAGTCAAATTTTGCTAAATTAGAAAATCATTCTTTTTTCTCAATTAAAAACTTCCAAATTCAGTGGGCTAAAAATGTAATTTTTCAAATTAAAACAATATTTGAATCCAATGAGACTTTCGAGAAGAAATAGTTTAATAAGCAATTTCCTTCTAATTTTGTACAGTTTTAGAATCATCTTGTAAAATTATCTATTGTTAATTTTTTGCTACTCGAGTTGCAGTTCAATTTTGAATCTCATTACTTAATTTATATTTACAGCTGAAGAACTTACAACGTTCTTTATAGAAAATTTTCAACTTCACACAATTTCAATTTTTTATTATTTAAGTCTTCAAAGATGCATTTTAAATTCCTAAAATTGAAAATGCGTGCATAAAAATTAATACGCAGGATTGAAAATTTGTGCTAAATGTTTTTTGTATTTAAAAAAATATCCAAAGGTTCTCTAGAAATCCTTTGAAATTCCCTGGAGGTTCTTGAAGTCTTGAAGTGTAAAATCTTTTAAAATTTCTTAAAAAGTTAATAAATTTGAAATCATTTTAAAACTTCAAAATGATTTGAAGCTTCGCAATTTCGATTTTTGAGATGGTGCATATATTATTTTAGGCAATTTGGAAAAAGCATGAAAATATTTTTAAAGGCAAAATTAAAAAATAATTGAATTAGCGAGCCATTTTTCCAAAATAGTAGTAATTTTTTTAAATTAAAAATATCTAAATTTCTTTAGAAAATTTATTTGTGTAAGGCGACGTTTTTCTACGAGTACTACGAGTACATTATTAAAAGTACTCGCATTTGCCTGGACTTTTGTACATGGAAGACGAAAACTGCAAAAAAAAAAACCCTCCGGAATTTATCCGACTTGTCAACAGTCGAGTTTGAAGGCAGACATTCAACCCTAAAATTGTTAGAATCCGCAAAGAAATAAATTCGTTTTTTTTTTTATTGGAAAAGAAAATATATTTAGAGCTTTCGCAAGCCCGATGAACTTCAACACACACAATTTTCGTTTACTGACGAGCACCGGGAACGTTAAATATAAAAAAGTGTAATTTTTTTCATCCCATTTGTTGACTTATACAAAAATTAAAACTCTAATTAAAAAATCAGTCTCCACAACTCTCTTAAAAATCTGATGAGTTTAAAACAAATTTTTGTTGTTTAAATTGGTCAATATTTGGGGGCTGTACGTTATTTTTAACCAAACATGTTATTTTTTCTCTCTGTGCGTCCGTCTGGTCGGCCGTCCGTGCGTGCGTCCGCAAACACAATAATTCTGAAAAAAATTAACGGATGAAAAAAATGAAAAACGGATTTAGCTCTTTATATATAAAAATAACATCTCTCTTGTTATTTAACAAATAATTAAAAAAGCGTTTGAAATTTTTCTATCTTCTAATTCTTATTTGTTTGAATACGAATCATAATGGATTTTTTTAATATCAGCCCCAGAAGTGTGTTTTATAGGGTCCTAAAAAATCCCATTAGTGAAAATTGGATTTGCGAGTTTTTCGCGCTAATTATGATTTTCTTGCCGTTTTTTAAAATACAAATTCTGCCTAATACATCAAATACTATATTCTAGTATTAATTAGATGTAAATATAAAGTATTTTAACAATTCAGTATTATTTTATGAATTTTCACGTAGAATAAATTTCGGAAGTCGCGGTTTTTAGAATTATTAAACTTAATTTCAACGTTTTAATTAGAGTGGGGTGATGACTAAATAAATTTGATAAAAATAATTGTTTAAACAATTTGGTATTATTTTCAATAATCTTAATAGTATTCGAGTAAAGCTAGCAATTTGCGGCTTTTTTTGAAATATTGAACATTCGCAATTGGTGTGAGGTAAGAATGGATGCGAAATAATAAAACATAATCGTTTTAAAAAATAGTTATTATTTGAAACTATTTTTTCCGCGTTGTACTTAGAGTGAGGCAATAATTAACGCAAATGTAAAAAATGGGCAAAAAATAAAAAATTTCAAAAAAACCGCAACTCTCTAGCATAAATAGTATATAGAATTTTTCATTGTTGTAAATTTTAGCGGTATTTGCGAAGAAAATAGGGAAAAACCTCGAAATATTTATTTTTCAATTTTAGGCATGATTAGGACATGTTCAAGCGCAAAATAACTGTATAAGGCAACTCAATATCAGACATTTTATAAAGATTTGAAATTTAGCCGTTTATGTTTTGAAAAACCATAAATTACCCTTTTCTCCATTTTCTTAAATTTATGGCATAGATGAAAAAAATTTATCCAAGATCGTTGCAAAACATTGTAGGATATTTATTGCAGTTTTCAGAAATGCCCTTAGATTTGATGTGCTATAATTGGCTGCTGAGATATCGTGGATCAAAGACAAAACGGTACTTTTGAAGACCTTGAACTTCATTTTTGAAGATGACCACTATATTGCTTGTAAATTAAGCAGTTTGGTAAAAGTTTCAACTTTTTTGTAGTATTTTTTTTTATCGAAGAATAATTTTTTTTAATGAAAATGTATCTTTATATTTAATTTCTTTTGAAACTTAATTTTTCAAGCTTAAGAATTTTACTATTTAACTATTTGACCTTTTTCGCTGAGATACAGCATTCTAAACAGTCATTAAAAATTTGGAAAATTTGTTTGTCCCTTTAGTTTTTTAT
>NC_046665.1:112921280-112936816 GCF_010883055.1 Belonocnema kinseyi | reverse complement strand
TACGGGAGGGGTGGGTCCAAGTCGAAAGCCAAACCGAAAGTGCCGGTGATTTTCTGTTTTTCGATTCTCGCGCTCGCCTCCGCCAGCCATATCTATAGCTGACTTGGGGCTGTCTATGCACGCCGAAAATATTAAAATTAATGAGGGCCTAAAATTATTATATTTATTATTATATTAAAGTTAATTAATTAATTTTACGGTTTCGTTTTAAAAAAGGGACATTTTCGAGATAGTAAATAAATTTAAAAAGTAAATTAATTTTTAATTAATTCAGAATGTAGTTAAATGAAAAAGTTAAATTAACTCCTCGTCTGGTTTCTTTTAAAAGAGAAATTTTCGAAATACTATATAAATAAGTTTAAGAAAATTCTTGTCATATTTTAGATTTGTAGCGAAATTTCAAACATTATTTTAAAAAATATAATCTTTACAAAAATAGTGAATTGAAGGTTCGAATACTTCACTGTATAAATTTATCCTACATGTATTTTAAATCCTAAAATATTTTATTATTCTTTCGCATAATTAAGGTATAACTGAAGTAATATTTACACTTCTCTGTAGTGTCGAATTGACAATTTACATTTAATTCCGAGGAAAAATTTAAGGTTTTCACTACTCATTTAATTATTTATCAAAATTGTATTAAAATTCTGATTTTTGTTTGATTTTGTTTTTTGATTATTTAGAACGTATAATCTTTTTCCTTATAGTTTGTTCAATTATAAAAACCAGCAACTAGACTTTGCCTTGCACATTAAAATTTAATTTTAAAACTTTGAGGGCAGTTAACCACTTGCAACCTTTATGCTCATCAGAATTCACAACTTCAAAGAAGTCCAAATAGTTTATAAAAATAATTCAATGAATCGAAGAATCCAAAAAATTTCTAAAGAAATATAAGGCCCTTGGTTAAAACGGCCACCTGGATTTCTTAGTATTTAAAAATTATTATATTCATTAGTGTTTTCCTATAAAAATAGTTATACTTTTTTGTACTTGTAAAAAAATTCTCACCAAGGATTGAACAAATTTTTGATTTTATTTATTTCAAGTGAATTTTTTTTAAGTTTGCAATAACAAAGAAGAACTATCCAATTAGATGTTTTAAGGGTTTTAAAATCGTGATTTATTTTTTTCATAAATAGTTTGCAAATAATTTTCACATTGTACACATCAGCTTTTTTTTAGGTATATTATATTGATAATGTGTACAGTGTGAAAATTATTTCGAAACTATTTATGAAAAAAATAAATCACGATTTTAAACACTTAAAACTCCTAATTGGATAGTTTTTCTTTGTTATTGCAAACTTAAAAAAAATGCACTTAAAGAAATAAATAAAATCAAAAAAATTTTCAATATATATATACATACGCTATGCCTTACATCTAATAAAATCCCTCGTATCAGTTATTAATTGAAACTCACTTTCAATTGATTTGAGTGCAATATGAAACACTGTCAATTCCTAAGATTTAAATTCGAAATATATAATGAATTTGCAACAAAGAAGATAAATTTTCTTACCAAAGAAGATGAACTTTTAACAAATTCCATGAATTTTCAACCAAATATTGGAATTTTTAACTTATAAAGGATCTATTTCTAATCAAGAATAGACAAGTTGCAATTTTCAAAAAAAGTAATTTTAAAAATAAAAAACCAAATTGTCAACAAAAAATGTTCTATGTTAAGCCAAAGAATCCTACTTTAATTTTCTACCATATTGTTAAATCATTAATCAAAATATACTAATTTAGAACTTAACAATTGCATTTTTAATAAAAAGATGATGTAAAAAAAAATCAAGAAGATTAATTTTCGACCAAAAAGATTAATTTTCAACAAAAAAAGAGAATGTTAAAAAAAATGAAATTTTAAACTTATAAAATATACATTTCTAACAAAAATGTAAAATTGCAAATTTTTAGATAAAAAATTAATTTTGAACAAAACAAAATCCCAAAATGTCAAGAAAATTGTGACATGTTAAAAAAAGATTAATTTTCAACTAAATCGAGAAATTAAATTTTTAACAAAAGAGTCAACCGCAAAGATCAAGGGGAGTCCAATTGAAGAAGATGAATTGCGAAAAAAATATTTAAATTTTTAACCAAAGAAATTAATTTTCCAGCATTGTATTAATGATCTACCAAAATAAGACGAGCTTTCAACAAAATATATTAATTTTTAACAATATTTTTGAATTTTAAAGCCGGGAGGAACAATTTTAAACCAGAAAATATTAATTTTTAATAAAATAATCAATGTAAATAAAAAATGAAATGTTTACCTTATGAACTTGTTTACTTGTTTACCTTGTTAGACTTTCTACCAAAAAGGATTTAAGCGAAAATACGAGAAAAAGGGGTTTCTTAAAAACAGAGAAAAAAAGAACAATTCTTCAAAAGTTAATAATAAGGAAACATACTAAATGTTATCTAAGTTCGTAACTTTTCTTCCATTGACCCCCAACCCCTGTTCGAACCATAGTTTTTAGCATGACCCCCCCCCCCCCCCCCCCCCCCCCCCCCCATGCAATTGGTAATGCAGTTTACTGACGACACCTTAAAGTTTCAATTTTTGTATTTAATGAAATTATCCTTACAATGTATAGTTTAAAATTTGTTTAGCATAAAAATATACATCGAAAATCGACAAGACTCAGAAAACGAAATTACAACGATTAAAAGAATGACAAAAAACAAGTATATTGAGACTATACTTCAGAAACTTTATTTTCAATTTTATTTATATTGGATACAATTTTAATATTACAGAGAAAAGTAACAGCGTTTTACTTTGAAGAATTCAAATGATTTAGAAACTGAAATTAATAACAAAAATTAAAAGGCCTATAATTTTTCTCATTCTCATCATTTATGATTGAGAAAGGATAAGAAAAGAAAGGTCCGACAAGTCCGAAAAGAAAGGACGAGTTCCTTAACAGCCATTTTGAATAAAAATACAAATTTTGGGACCGCTTTTTTATACTTAAAAATTTTATTTATGGCTATTAATATTACTAAGAAGGCCAAAAATTTTATCCTGATGACTTTTTTTTATACAAACAAAATTCTCAGATTTATAGCATTTTCCATATTTTTAATATCAATCGAAAATCAAAATTATAAGCCAAACAACGTACGATATGAAAAAAGTGAAGAAAAACTTTGCCTTTTAAAAGCCCTACAAGATTATCATACAAACTTTTTGGATTTTCTTGTAAAGTTGAAAATTCTCATTTTTATTGCACAAAAAATAATGAGATATGAAAAATCTCATTTTGTGGTCAAACTATGCAGGATACAAAAGAAGATGAATAAAAAAAATTGTGATCTCGAAAAAGATCTGCAAATTCGTTAATAATCACTTCTTGATAGGATGCGTACGTTGTGTTTTATTTGCGAAAAATAACATTGAAAATATAAAAAAAACTTTGTGAAAAAATGATACAAGTTACGAAAAAAAAAAGATATAACAAAAATTATTTACCCGAAAAAGAGCTACAAATTTGTTATGAATTACTTTTTGACATGCCACGTAGTTTTGGGTTTGATCATAAAAATGTTATTAAAAATAAAAATGAAAAATTTGTGGAAAAACAACAAAAGATACAAAAACAAATTGATTGAAAAAATTTATTCGCCCAAAAAAGTTATACAAATTTGTATTAATTTATTACATTCTTATTATTTATGATGGAGAAAGTATTAGAATTGCCCGAAATTTGACACCACATCATTCAAATTTTGAACGTAAGTAATATGTGCAGAAAATCGAAAATTCCAATATTACGCTAAAAGACGCAAGATACGTAAAAAATCTGAAAGAAGACTTATAGGATATTTTGCTTTATACATGTACAAAAAATAATATGAAAACCAAAATCCTATTATTAGCATAACAATGCAAGATAGAGAAAAATGTTTAAAAAAAGGATTGTATTTTTTAAGTTTATTTTAAGGTGGTTCAGAAAATATAAATTTAAAACTGTCTGTCAAAAACGAGTGCTCAGCGCGAGTGTCACGATAATATTGTGTACCTCAAAGGCTACAGAGCTTTGAAAAACTTAATCTTTAACTATACTTATTTAAGAAAAAAATTCAGAATATAAATACGCATCAAACTTGCGAGCCACGGGACAACGTACGGTGAGAATGTGCCCGCGACAATAAATAGTTCATTTACGGATTATTTTATTACAAACTAACAATTAAGAGATAAATGTTTTTGAAACTTTCCAATAATTTCTGACCTTTTAGTTTGAATTGAGAAATGTAAGGAAAAATATTAATATATTCTGATCAATCACTCGAGTAAAATTCAAAAATACATTTTTTCAATTTTTAAATTCTGGGGTTCTCAATTTAAAAAATCGGGACATGATTTACATACATAGTAAGATACATAAACTTCTATACAATATTATATAAAAAATAAAATAAAAAATAATTTTATTACATGATTTTATCGTTTCATTATAATTTATTTAATTCATAATTAATTACACAAATATAGAAATTTACCAATTATTGTTTACTTAAATTAATAATCGTGAGGGAGGCGGTATTCCTATAACATTTAACTCTACATCTTAAAACTCTAAATCGCTAATTATGCATGCGAGAACGCTGTACGATCATATTAATTACAAAAAATAATCATTTTAAATTTTAACTACATATATTTATCAATTAAAACTTTTAATGTCTTGAAACGTATAGTTTCATTTAGTAGAATTTCTACCGCTTTTTTCAAAATAACAAAATAATATTATTCATAGACAGTAAATTTTAATTGCAAAATGACTAATTTTTTCCATAAAAGATGTCAGCTAAAAATATTTATTACGATACAATTAAATTTTAATTCAATTTAAAAGTAAATCTTATGCATCTACATATTTTCTTGATGCAAAATTTATTCAAATAATTGATTCATTAATTGAAAATAATAAATCAAAATTCTCGGTATAAAATTTGTATTTTATATTTTTAAGTATTTAGTATTTGCCGACTTAGTGACGGCTATTTGGTGGACTTGTTCGACGGGTGAAGATTGCAGGGGCAATGTAGTTGGTTTGGTGCGTTTTTCGGGTTGAGAGGCATGGGGGGATCCGGCAATTTTCGCCGAGAGCGCCTTCTACAATTAGTTCCTCGAACTATACACGTGCCGCATCTAGGCTTATAATATCTTTGGCCGGACAACCATCATGTTGAAGCCACATGTTCTGCCGCATTTCTAAGCTCAAGTCTTGAAGCAATATTGGCAGTTCATTTTCCAACATGTCTTGATTATGTGGGGACCGATCAGTTTGTTACCAGTTATTCCACACCATACGTTGACAGTCCATGGACGCTAGTCTTCGACTTCACGAAGCCAATGCGGATTTTCAATACTCCAGTAGTGCTTGTTGTTTCCATTAACTATTTCATGGGTCATAAAAGACGACATGTCAGAAAATAATATATAACGAATAAAGTTGGGAATTCGTTGTATTTGTTCTCGTTCCCACTGACAAAAATCTACCCGATTTTGGAAATCAACGTCATGAAGTTCTTGATGTGAAGACACACGATACGGATGAAATTTTTTTACGTTTGAAAATTTTCCAAACACTCTCTCCTTCGAACACCATCGTTTTTGTTTTATTTGTGTTAATTTTGAGGCCCATGCTCTTTATGCTTGAATTCAGTTTATTCAACATTCTTCGCAAGTCTTGGATAGACTTTGCCATAACAACCTTATCATCTGCGAACACTAACCCACATACCCTTACTGTTTCGAGCTCCACACTCTCTTCGTCGAAAAGAGCCATTCTTAAACACTTGTCCATAAATAATATAAATAACCATGAAGACATATCGCATTCTTGTCTAACTCCTTGAATAATATCAAAACAGTCACTCAAATTCCCTTTTACGCTTACACTTGCTTTGCTACCCGTATATATTGTTTTTATAACTTGTAGGAGCCATCCATTGACTCCTTACTCTTTCAGGACTGTCCAAACTTTACTTCTATCTACCTTTCCAAAAGCTTTTTCTAGGTCAACAAGTGCACAGAAAACTTTTCTTCCTACTTTCAAACTTTTTTCTGTGATTTGCCTTAAGCTAGATATTTTATCCGTACATGACCCTCCTGGCATAAACCCACTTTGGACTTCCCAAATCTTTTCTTCTGTTATGTTGATTACCCTACGAATAAGTATTTTTGAGTATATTTTTGTAACGGTACTTAATAAGCTGATGACTCTGTAGGTTTCAATGACCTTTTTTTCAACGTTTTTTTGTTATTTATTTCTATTTAAAATTTTCAACTTTTTAGTATGTTTTTTAGCTATGTTGAAAAACGGTCGGCATGATTTTCCAGCTTTGCGCCATCTGAAACACAGAAACCAAAATTTTTCGTAAAGAGATCATAAATGGCTATAGAATGAACTCCAATTATAAAAAAATATTAATTAATAACCAAATTGTGAAAGTTTTCGTGATTTTTAGTTTTTTTCTCACTTTCTTCAAAAATTAACTAGATCAAATTATTAATAAACATTAACGAAGAATCAAGATCGAGGTTCATGCGATAGCCAAGTCTTTTATAAATATTTTTAAAAAAATTGAATGAAATCGGCCCAGTAGATCAGCTGGAATCGTGGCGATGACCCCAAGAAAACGCGTATCGAGATAAACGCGTTTGAAGTTTGAAGTACGAAAAATTGTGCGCTCCGACCGCTCGAGGCCTTTCGAAGCAATTCAGTCTTCGGCCACTTCTGATACGCTCTCAGGTCAAAAAGGGTTTCTGCCTTATTTCTGAGGATACATGGGGACAGAAAAAGAAAACAAATTCGATTTTTTGAAAATTTCAAACCTGGCTACCCCCTTAAGCATTTCAGCGTTAATACAGTCTATCCCGGCAGCCTAACCATTTTTTAAGTTCCTAATTATATCCCTAACCTTAGTGGCAGAGAATTTCTCAATTGAGTTGTCTAACGCATCATGTTCAACATCGCAGCTGTCGTGTCTAATTGCTTCATCTCTGAATTGTCTCCTAAAATAGTCTCTCAAAGCCTCTAGTATCCTCTCTGCATCATACAGCATTTCCACATTACTATTCCTTACGTTGACAAATTCTGTACTTTTATTTCCCTTAACTTTTTTATAAAGCAATTTCTTGCTTCCTTCAAAGTCGTTTTGTATTTTCTTCTCTTCTACTGCTCGAATTTTATCTTTACTTTCCCTAATCAATCGTTTAAATATCATATTTTTGTGCCTGTAACCATTTATACGTCTATTTTTTTCCTCATTGCTAAGACCTGCGATGCTCAAAGTCCTCCTGTACGCTTCTTTCTTTGCTTTTTGGACAGCCTGAATTTCATCATTCCACCACGCATCACCAGACATTCTTCCTACAACCGCGGTACCACACACTTCGATCGCACACCTAACAATGATATCCCGCAACATTCTCCGTGCGCCCTCTATATTTTTGTTTTTTATTAGCTCCTTCCATGCTGCCCTATCTATGCTTTCCATCATCTTATTTTGGAAATCTATTCGAACATCCCGTTTCTGTAGGTTCTCAATTTTTATTCGCGTTTGTTTTGTTTTCTTTGTTCTCTTTTTTCTCCAGCTCCGACCTGACTTAATTTTGGAGATCAAAAGGTAATTATCAGTGTTGCATTCAGAACCCCTTATGCCCCTTGTATCTTTGAATCTCTTAGTCTTTCATCCGCAACAACAATGTCAATTATACTGTGGCTATTTCCTTAGGGCCGGGTGTGCATGTGAATCATTTTTTGCCTAAACGAATTATTTGTAATTAACAGACCCCTTCCTAAGCATAAGCCAACTAATTTATATCCGTTACAGTTTGTTCTTGGATCCCCAAAATCACCTAATACTTTTTCCGTATCCTGATTTTTTATGCCTACCCATCCATTCATATCTCCTAGCAGAATTATTCTTAAGCACGATCGCAAATATTTATTCTGTCGTTTTAAGTTGCACAGAAGACGTCTTTTACTTCTCTGGGATCACTGTCAACTGGCACGTGGCATGCTATGATAAATAATCTTTAGATTCCTACTTTCATTCTAGCCCAAAGCAATCTAGGAGATACAAAAGGCATGATCCCCGAGATGCTGCTTTGTTTTTTCATTTAAACTCAGACCTACTGCTTGCCAACCATGTGATTTACAATATACTCCTGACCATATTTCAAATCCACCTATCAACACGCCGTTTTTTATGTCTTTATTTTCGCATCCCTTTTTCTTTGTTTCAGGCACACATAAATTATCTAGTTTCCTTACATTCATAGTTTTTCGCAATTGTTTTACCTTGAGATCATTGACTCCCATAGAATTCCAAACACCCAGCCTTCATTCGTCGCCTGAAACTTGACCTTCGGATTTACCGTGTGCATGCCTTTTGTCAATTAAAGTTCCAGTCCTTTCCGAGGCTATTTTATGGTTTGTATTATTCATTGTTTATATTATACGCCCAACCACCACTTTTATGCTATACATTTTTATTTTGCGAGTCGAAATCATGTCGAAGTTGAGTAGAAATTCGTCATATGGTGGAGATTGTAATTGTAACGCCAGTCCCACCAAACTTCAGTTCAGGTATTATACAGATAAAATTGTTTTCTGCGAATTTTTTAAAAATTAGGTCTTTAGATTTATTAGAACGTTATCTGAAGTTTGGTCAGTCTAGTTAGAAAAGGGTTGACCATTTCGAAGTTGCGATAAGTAAAATCCAAAATCGCATGTTAGGCATGTAAGGCCTATCCCGAGGTATGGAAAATGAAACATATTTTAGCATAACGCCTGAACGGTTTAGACCATTTTTTACAAAAACTGAGGCATCGTAGAAGGACGCAATACAGAGATTCTGTGAAAATTTCAAAATTTGTATCTATTTCGTTTATGAATTAGACCCCTAAAAGTATGAAAGAACAGAGAGGTCCGATAGGTTAGACACTCTCACACGCATTCAGTTGATCGACATGAAGTTGAAGCGTCTTCAATTGTTCTTCGCATGGATAGCTCTTTTTCTGAATTTACCCGTATAATACCTTAATAAGGGAGGGTTGAAGGGGGGGGGGGGCAGAACAGAAACCGAGAAAGTCGTCTTGGGTTTACGTTTTCATGCTGAGTAGGTAACCAGCCTTGAGCAGCGTTGGATTAGATGGGAGTTCATGTGATCCCATTTGTTAATACCCAGCCGTCCTCTGAGACCGACACCAAAAACTTCTTTATATATATACATTCCAAAAATTGTAATAAATGGATGTAAATTACTTATCTTTAAGTCGGCTTTCGGGTTTTCTATTATCTGCATAACGAAACACAATTTTAAAAAGAACCTGAAAGCTTATTTTCATTGAGGACTTCATCTGCCACAAAAATGATGAAGTCTTTGGTTCTAGAAAGACGATCTTCAATTTCTTACATAAAGTGAGAGCTGCTATACTAGTTTCATTTTTTCTATGATTTACCAACGCTGTAGAGTTTCTTTCATATCTAATATATCCTTTTCCTCATTAGTTACACATGTGAAAGTAGCAGCCATTTTTTCATCAAAGACGTTAGTTCTTGCTGTCAAGGCATCAACAGGTACTTTGACTGTAATAAAAATCAGTTTGCGTTGTTTCTCTGATATTGTTTAAAATCCGATCTAGATATAATACAGATGAAAAATCTTGTTAAATAAAATGTTATTGTAGGTTGTACCCCTTTTCTAAAAATTTATTCTTTTAATTTTTATCTCATATTTTACGATTTAACGAAAGTTTAATTGTCCGATCTAAAAATTACTGATAGCAAATATAATATACATCTGTTCTTATTTTGTTCTTATTTTGATCACTCTAATAGCTTAATGAAACAGCTCCTGATCGGAAATCAGAAGATCTGTGGTTCAATTCCCAGTGGAGCGAAAGAGAATGGAATTTTGTTCAGAAAAAGATTAATTTTAATAATAAATTTGTAGATTCTTTTAGGGTGAAGAACTTTTTTTTCGTGCCTGGTTGCTTCTTTCAAAAAATGAATTTTTCTTTATTAACGAAATTAATTGAGCTTTTTTGAAAGCCCTATACCTGATCATAACAGCTTTGTAATTTTTTTGAAAAATTAAACATTGAAAGTTTGATTGCACAGAAAATGATTTAAAATAAAAAATTCCATTTTGTAGTCAAACTATGCAAGATATAAAAAAAGGTTAATAAACCAAAATTGTGATCCCAAAAAGGACCTACAAATTTGTTAGTAATCTTTTCTTAATAGGAAACGTAGTTTTTGTTTTATTCGTGAAAAATAACATTGAAAATAAGAAAAAGAAAAATTAAGGATATACGACACAAGTTACGAAAAAAATGTTGTAATATAGATTGCTTTCCGAAAAAGATCTAAAAATTTGTTATTGATCTCTTTTTAATAGGACGCATAGTTTTGGTTTTAATCACAAAAGTTACATTGAAAATACAAATGAAACATTTGAGGAAAACGACAAAAGGTACAAAAACAAATTGATATAAAAAAGTTTTTCATCGAAAAAAGCGATACAAATTTGTAATAACTTATACATACTCATCATTTGTGATTTAAATTGAATTTTTTCATTTTCTTTTCTTTGGGTGACCAAAACTTGAATTTTCGATTTTTCAATAATATTTAAAAAGTGCTTCTAAAAATCTTATATAACTTTTAAAAAGCAGCGTTTTTCTTATCTTGATTTTTTTATACCGTGCGTTATTTGGTTTAAATGTTCATTTTCGTTTTTTTATTTTTTTATCTTAAAAAAGGTTGTGAATCTGATAATTTTCTTCTTATGAAAAAAAGTCTTTAGGATATATTATTAGAGTTTCCTAGCACGGCGAATATCCGCAAAAATAATTGGTAAATCTTAAACAACAGGTCTCAAATCTTTTGAAAAAACATTTATTTTTTTATTTTCATTTCAATAAATTTCAATTTATTTCAACAATTTCAATTTATTTAACAAAAATTTGAGTGTCAAATGTATTATTCATTTTTAAGGATTCTTGAAGGATATTATAGGCCTCAAGAAGTTTTCCGGGATTCTATTCAATTTTTGTGGATTACTAGGAATTTCACCAGATTTAATTATTGTTGTAAGTTGCAAGGTATTTCAAAGGATTTTAAAGTGTTAATGGTATTTAAGAAAAGTTCATGAGATATGACAAGACTGGAAATTTTGTGAAGGTTCTCAAAAAATTTCTTAGGATTTTAGAAGGATATATAGCATATTGGGGATGTTTAAAACATTTCACGGCATTTCAACAGATTTTTATGGAACTGAATGAAACAACTAAAAGGTAATTTCAAATGTGTTTCAAGGGCTTATGTGGATTTCAGGGATTTTAGAGATTTCAGATATTTTAAAGGATTCGAAAGAAATGTGCAAGAAATTTAAATAAAATGCTAAATTTTCAAGGTAACTCTGCTAATTTTAAGGGATATGAATATATTGACGAGATTTCCGGCAATTTTTAGAGAATGATTGCTACAAATTTCAAAATTTTCCTACAGAATTTTAATGAATTTCAAAGCTGTTAGTGTCATTTTAAAAGATTCGAAAGGATTTCATGAGCTTTTGTGCTAGATTTACATCTTATATAAGATAACAAAAATAGATCATCCTTGATGTAATATTTTAAAAATTGTATAATAATATTTGTCTACTATATTGTAAAATTATGTATTCGCTTAGGGCGAAAAAAAGGTTAGTTGCGGCTCTGCGATTGCTCAATAATTTAGAAGTTCAAGATAGATAGCGACTGGTGAATAAATACGAGAACATTTTCTCGAATATTCGTTAGTCACATTCATCATAGCAAGTTTTCTCAAGCTTATTTGTAAGTATAATAATATATCTCTAAAATAAAGCGCATTAATGATTGTTGTAGGGGAAACAAGAAAGCAGTTTTTAATCTGGGGTTGGAAATTTAAACTTTTAATCTCGTTTTGTGCTTGTTCGTATTGCCACGTACGCATGGAGGTCCGATATAAGCCATTCATCCTATATTTTAAACTTTTTTTACGTGTGGCAATATTAACCAGATAGTACTCTTCTGGTAAAAAAGTAAATATTCACATTTAAGGGCATCCCAATTAGTTTTCGAAGAAGACATTGTATACATTTATGCAACATTATTTCAAAACTGTTATCTAAAAACATTTTTGCATCAATAGACTCCCTTCCAAAAACTATTGAAACTTAACTTTTTTCTATGAAACATTCTCAGATTTGACATTTTGTTTGTATTGGACTGCATATAATATGGCCAATCCCAACCAGTAAGGCGCACAACACTAAATAAAAGAGTAAAAAAATATCTGACCATTCATCTTAAAAATAAAATGAATCTAAACAATGAAATAATATCAGTTTTATCTAAAGGATATCATTTTGCAGCAGCTACCTGCAAAATCCCTAAAGAAGGAATCATCAGAAATTTGGAATCAGCAATATATGGACAATGCTACAGAACTTTTAGATTTGCAATTTAAATTTTGTTTACAGCACATTTTTCATGTTTGGTACACACATTGACACCCTCAAGTCCTAACAAAAACTGTATGCGTGATCAATTTTTACTTGAAGCAAAATTATTAAACTGTTCTCACTAACTAAAAAAAAAGAGGCACATTAATCTGGGTGGTCGCGATTAATTTCTCTTCATAAGACAAACGAACTTGAAAGATGAGAAATAAACCAAATTTAACGGCGTAAATTTCGTAGAATAAAAAGTACAAAATTAAATAATTAATGTTGGTCACATGTTTTCCATGGTTGTGTAACTATTTGTAGAATGATAGCACATATTTCAGATTTGTAGGTTCATTTCACACATATACTTTATATTGTATCCAATTATAGATACATACAAATATTTGACGGTACTCCAACAACAATTTTCATATCTTTGAAAATTAACTGAGTCACAAGCCTATATTAAAAATTTTCATTTTCTAATGACTACTTGACTTCAAAGATAGCTCAAAAATGTTATAAAACCCATGGAAAACTTTTTTTTTTGTCATACCTGCTACTAAAAAAGTTCATATAGTAGTTAAAATATTGATATACATGAGACGAAAACGTGAAAAAAGGCGTGAAATTGCAAATCTAAAAGTTTTGTGGAATTGCACATGCAGTCTACACATCATCCTTACGGTTTTATAACTTCTAAATTAACCCTTAAATGACCCACCTCCAAAAAATAACGTAGTTGATACTTGGGGTCTTTTGGACCCCAACGTTTTTAAACTGTTGTAAAAAGTTTAATTTTTGATATTTTTGTTAAGAAGTTTTTTTTGGGTATTCTTTAACATCTCTTCTAAAGAATTAATCAATATAGTAACTCAAATTTTATTTTTAACGTTTTGAAAAACAATGAAAAATTCATGGAATTTGCGAATTTTTGTATTCGTTCAAAAATGGTCTGGGGTCCAATGGACCCCTAGTGTCATTTAACGGTTAAATCCTTAACTCAGTGACCCACAAAACTTTAAACAACGAGGGTTTGGGGGGAGGGGATTAGTTTTGACCAAGAGTCATAGCTGGTTAAATTTTTATGCTGAGAAGTTCAACCAACTTTCAGCAACGTTGTGTTCATATTATCTCATTTTGAAATTCGGGGCCCACAGTGGGAAAAAAATGGAAAGAAAGCTCTTAAGCTGCTAAAAAAATGTTTTTTTATGATTTTCCATAATATTACGTTTTTCCTAGTTATATTGCCAGAAATTTGAATGGAAATGATATGTTATTTTAAAAAAATCTATTAAGATTATTATTCTTTATATTATAAACAAGTTTTATAAACAAATATAGTTATAAAGCATTTTTTTAATTCGGAACTTTATGGTATTTGGAGCAAAATTCATAATTTGTTTATTAATCTTATGATCTTTTAATCAAATTTAATAAACAAATGCATTGTTCAGGCATTTATCGGCAGAAAAATTTTTTTTTCTATGTCGACAGTTTTATTTAGGATATCAAAAAAAACCATAATTTTCCATCGACAGATGCTCAAATAATCCATTTGTTTATTAATTTTTATTTTAAATTTATCTACCAATTATGAATTTCGCTGAAATAAACATGATCTTCCCAATTAAAAAGACTGAAATCGAAAAAAACGAATTTTTCCGTCCACAGATGCCCGAATAATGCATTTTTTTGTTAAATTTGTTTTTAAAAATCATAAAATTTGTCAACTCATCATGAATGTTGCCGAATTTATTATGAAGATCCCAATTAAAATTCTGATATAGAAACAAAAAAAATTTTTTTCGTGGACAGATGCCCCAATAATGCATTTGTTTATTACATTTGTTTTATAAAATTCATAAAATCGATCAAAAAACTATTAATTTTGCTAAAATTGTCATGAAGTTCCCAACTAAAAAGACTGCCATTGAAAAAAACCTAATTTTTCTGTCGACAAATGCCCGAATAATGTATTTGTTGTTAAATTTGTTTAAAAAATCATAAGATTAATCAACAAATTATGAATTTTGCTAAAATTATCATAAATTTTCTAATTGAAAAAAATTGACTTAGAAAAAAAAACGAATATTTCTGTCGAAAACTGCCTGATTACCTCATTTCTACATTAAATTTGTTTGCAATATAAACAATTATAATCAGAAGAGACATTTTTTATATAATATTATTTAAATAATTTGTTAATAACAATTTTTTTTTGTATACTGCTAATATTGGAATATTTTTAACTAATGCTATTTTATGCAACTTAAGAGATTTCAACTATTATCCTGTTATTAAATAGAAAAAGGCCACTTTTTTCGTGAAATTTGTTTGTTCATAAAAAATTAAAAGCCTAATTTAAAAATCAGGCTGGAGAACTCTCTTAGAAATCTTATTAGCTTTTTTTGCAATTGTTTTTTATCAAAATCGCTGAAGATTTGTGGGGTGTACGTTATTCTGAACCAAACATGTCATTTTTCTTCCCAATGCCCGGCACTCCTTTAGATACGAAACCAAAACCTTTTTTTCGGAATCATCTTGCAGGGCATTAAAAAAGAAACCTTTTTGTTTTTCTGACTGTTTTTCATATCGTGCGTTATTTGGCTTGAAAATGTTCATTTTACTGTGTTTTTTAGAATTTTATAAATGCTATAAATCTGGTAAATTTTGATTTTATCGAAAAAAGTCATAAAAACAAATTGTTCGTTTGTTTGAACGCTTTAAATATCCGTAAAGAAAATGTTTGAATTTTCAAAAAAGTTGTCTCAAAAATATCGAAAATACGCTCAATTTTTTTAGTTTTATCCAAAATAGCTGGATAACGAACTTGGCCTTTATTTTAGGACACTAAAAGAGTATACCAAAAGCTAATCCAATCAGTCAATTCTTTCGAAAGTTATCGTGCCAACAAACTAAAAATCTACAGGAACACGCACATACAGACACACAGTCGGACAGACGCATTCGTAAAACCCTGTTTTTGGGATTCAGAGGGTCTCAAAACATGA
>NC_046665.1:112920709-112921270 GCF_010883055.1 Belonocnema kinseyi | reverse complement strand
TACCTTCTCTTGATGAGAATGTGAAAACAATCTACTCAGACCGATCGTTAGCGCAATAAACTTTCACATGAAACTCTATCACTTCCGTCCAAAACTCGTTTGACTTTACCAGAATGATACAACAGATTTACATTCACCCCCAAGACATCATAGGTAGTATCAACGCAACATTTCTCTTTACGAAAGTACCAATCTCTTTTGCAATTTATATTATTAAATATTTTGCAAATTTCCTCTTCGAGCTCATATCTTTGACAAAACACAGTCTCAATAATACTTTAAAATTGTAATTAATAACAATAATTTTTTTGGTTAAATCTTAAGATAATGTTACAAGATTATAGAAAAAAATATTTCTCCTACAAAATTACAAAAAAAAGGTTCTAATTTATAATTAAAATCGTCGCGCGTTTATTTATAAACGTATACTTTTAGAAAAGTTTTTCGTAACTATAGTTAAAAGTCTAGCTAGTTCTAGGAACATTCTCATTTTTTGTTGAACACTGTTTTATTTTTTCAGAGAATACACTAACCAAACATGTGTCAACTTTGGCCTATAGT
>NC_046665.1:112911221-112920609 GCF_010883055.1 Belonocnema kinseyi | reverse complement strand
TTTTTAAATTTTTTGTTGTCAAGGAGAGAGCATTGTCGCGTTGGTATTGCTCCTGCCTGTTTGAGCATTTTTAATTCAATTTTTTTTTGCCTTGATAAGGGTGAAGTATGAATGCCGAAACGTTGGTGTTTAATTTTTACATATGTTTCTTTGTTGTGATTTGATAATAATAAAAATAATAAAAAAGGAAGGCGCTTTGGTTGTTTGCCTTCTCATTTTTCTTTCCTTTTTTTATTTTTGTATAAGGAAGAAAATTATTTTCTTTTCTAGGAGAAAAAAGTGTTTTTCTTTATTCATTTTATTTTTTTTTTATTTCAATCGGAACATTTGATGGTGGATGTCCAAATTTGGTGGATGAATTTATGGTCTTATTCTCAGTTATTCTTCACATTAGCGTTCTTTATTGTGAATTAAAAAACCACATATTTACCATTTTTTTCAGATCACAAAAATGTTACTTTTAAAATCTGGGATGACAGTACTTACTCTTTTACTGGCATTGGCACTAACTCATAGTGCAATGGCAATCGACGATCCCGAACTTACCAAAGACCCCAAGCCACCAAAAGGGCTCATCACAGATCCTAAACCTCCCAAAGGGCTGGTATACTGCGATGGCCATCACAAAGGTTGTAAGCTTCATGGAGAAAAAAATGGTGACAGAGGCACTTGTTGCGAAGGCTTGTTTTGCTTTAAGGGTGGTTTATATACTTTCTTCCAGAGATGGTGTGTAATAGCTAAAACATAAAATACATAAATAAAATGTATAAATCTAAGGAAACCGTTAATGTTTTCCGGAAAATAAATTAGGAAATTACATAACTAACTTTTTTTTTACTTATCCCTTCATCTATAAGAGAAACTGTTGAAATATGTAGTACCCACCCCAACGAAATCCTGTGAGATATTGAAATCTTGTATGTACGTATTAGATTAGTTTTTACTGCATATAAGAATCTGAAAATAACACCGGCTTCCAGGAAAAGCGTGGTAAATCACACCTATGGCCACGTCTCAACACAGTATTTTCAGACTAGATAGAGCTATAAGTTAATTTTTCAAATTAAAATATTTCTCTGGAAAAATATCTCCTTTTGCTTTTCTGGGCATCGAATCACAGAAATTCCGATTGCGGGTCGGATGATTTTCCTTAAGCTACTAGAAAAATTGGAAGAAGAATCTTTTTTCAGAAACACAGCATTATTTTACCAGGTGTTACGTTTTCAGATTTTCCAATTATTATGAAAAGAAGAATCCTTTTTTGATCTCTCTAGTAGCTTAAGGGAAAACCGCCTGACCGGTAATTGGAAGTTCTGTGGATCGATTTCTAGCGGAGCAAAAGGAGATCTTTTTTGAGAAAAATATTTTTATCAAAAAAAAATTAATTTCGAACTCCATCTAGTCTGATAAGACGTTAAGAATTTCTGTTATTGAGGAATTAACTTAGATCGATAGTGTCGATTTTCCATGATCACGGTCGGTAAAAGAGATCTCCACTGATCGACATTTACCATCTCCTATGATATTAAATAACACTTGTAAAATTTACGTGTATAAAACGTAATCCCTTGACAAAGACAGTGTGTATTTCTGAAAAATACTCCTCTATCGATATCTCTAGTAGCTTAGTGGTAAGAACACGCGAAAAAATCTCTTAAATTCATTAAAAATATCCTGAACTCTTTTAAATATTTTGAAATTTATTTATTAACTTTGACATTTTTGAAACACTAAATATATTGGTTTTTCTAGTTAAAAATTAAGATTTTTTGTTGAATATTTATCTTTCTTTATCAAAAGTTAATCTTCTTAGCTGAAAATTAATCCTTTTTGGTTAAAAAACCAACAATTAGGTAAAAAATGAAACTGTTTGGTGTAAAATAAAACTATTTGTTTAAAAATATTTTCAGGTTGAAAATGCAACTATACATAATTCGTCTTTTTGGCTTTAAAAGTCAAAAATTGGGTTGTAAATCGATGTATTCCGCTGAAATTTCGTTGTTTTTTCGTGATAAAATTTTTTTTTATCTGGCATGTTGATTTTTCAACCCTTGCTTAAATACTGATCGTTTATAATTGGAAAATTGAAATATTTTTTAGAAATGTATTTTACTGAGAATTCGTAGTTTTTTGTTGAACTGTTTTCACAAATTCAACCGTTTGAACATATTTTTGGGTTAAAAATTCAGCAATGTTTCTGTGAAAACGTTTGCTTCTACTTGATTAAACGATTTTTTTTAATTTTTAAAAGTTTCTTTTTAATTGACTCTGAAAGAATCAATTGACAAAGTCATGGTAGTATTCAAAATACTTCAAAGTATTTTTTTTTTTAAATTTCTTGGAATTTTTAGGATCTTTAAAAAATTTCAAAAGATTTAGAAGGATTTGAAACATTCTAGGTTATTTAAAAAGGTTAAAAAGAAATTTTTAATGGAATTTTGAAGGATTTTAAATTTTGAGGATATTGTAAAAGATTCATAGACATTTTAAAGAGCTTTAAATAAATGCAAAGGATTTAAAAAAACATCAAATGATTTTAAATATTTTAGGAAATTTGAAAATATTTCTAGAGCGTTTCAATTATTTCAATAGTTTATAAGAATTTAAAAGATTTTGAATGATTTTAGGGTATTTTAATAGATTCCAATGCATTTTTAAGAGAATTAAGCTATAATAAAAAATTCCTTCACAATTTTTGAAAATTAATTAAAATCATTGTTTTTCAATAAACAAATTTTGTTCATTCAAGATTCAATATTCCGCGACCACATTGACAGCGTGCGATGTAGAGTCGCGGTACAGAAGACTTAAGTTGCATGCTTTTGTTCATGTGCAGAACCTTTCGTGCCCCGATATCAAGGGATCTGAGCTGGTATTTTGTCCATGGTATCACTCAAAATGAATAGAGTACTACCGGGACAACAAGCATGTTCGTTGTAGACACTTTGTTCCTCGACGACAGTTTGGAAGACCAAATCTGCCGGATGAGACGTTTGTATCTGCTTAGGAGAGTATACCTTATAGATGTCACATCCTGAATGTGGCTTTGTGGCGCGCCCAGGTATGTATAGGTCTCTCCAGCGCAAAGGTGTCGTATAGAGCTTATATTTACGACTTCAAGTTCTCAAGGGATGCCATTAAGTTTTCATTACTTCAAATAAACCTTGGCGAATTTGGCTAACCCAAATTCCATTTCTATCTCCTTAGTTTATCGTTCGACAACCCCTAGAGCTAGACCTAGTTGCTCTTTGTTTTTAGCGTAGAACTTAAGATTGTCCATGTAAAACACATGAGTGACCTTGTACTTTCGATCTGCAGGTTTGCCGCAAAAGTGGCCGTCGGAATGGTGAACTGCTAGAGATAGTGGCAGTAATGTAGGGCAAAAGAGGAGTGGGCTCATGGTGTCGCCCTGAAAGACACCTCTCTAAAATGTGGCCTTCTTAGTTGCCACACGATTTTTTCCAGATGAAATGGTAAATCTGGTTTTCCAAAGTGGTATCAACCTCTCTATGCATCTCACGATTTGCGGATAAACCTTTAAGCTTTCCAAAAGACAGATGATAAGTCTATGGGAGGTCAAATTGAAAGCTTTCCGGTAATCAATCCAGGCTATCGATAGGTCACGCTGGTAGTATGCTGCATCTTTGCAGACACATCTATCGATGAGCCGGTTCTCCCGTCATCCTGCTACGCCTTTCTTTGAGCCGCGTTGTTAATACATTTCTTGCCACGCAGGTTCAATTGCCCGCACAATCCTATCATTTAGGATAGCTGTGAATATCTTATACAGTGTGTTCAGACAGGTGATTGGCCTGTAATTCTTCGGGTGAGCTAAGTTGCCTATTTTTGGCAGAAGTATTTTGCGCCCTTCCACTAACCACTTCGGAATTGGCTTTTCTGAATTTTAATATGAGAAGAAAATACGGGCCAAATGCTGATGGGTTGAAGGAAATTTCTTCCACTAGAAGGTCTTAAGACCATCTGATCCCGGAGTGAAATAGTTCTTCATCCCTCTCAATACTTTTTTCCCCTCCTCGGTAGTGATGGGTGGGCATTCTTCATCAGGTGTTATGAGAGCATCACACAGCTCCTTGAAGCTATTTATGTTATCTGAGTCTTCGTCCAGTCTATGCTGTACTTCATAGACTTCTCTCAAAAATACTTTGACCTCCTCTGGTTTGGGCGGGTGGTCGACAGTAACTGGAGGGTCTTGGAAGAGTCGAGATGGGTCAGAGAGAAACTGTTAATTTTCTCTGACCCACCTCTCTCTCCGCTCTAGACTTCTCTTAACGTCAGATAGTATCCGTATTTTCTCAACAATATACTGCCTGATGGTCAGCAGCTTTGACTTGTTAAGTATGTGATAACGAGTCCGGAGTTCGAGTGCAAACTTTCGAACCTTCGCGGTAAAATTCTTTCCAGATGTGTTGTAGTCAGTCACACACTGAATGCGGGACGCGTACTGTCTTACCAAGCCTATCTTTATGGCAAGTCATAAAGCATCGCTCTTCCTCTATCGGATGCCTGCCCGCGTTTGGTCTTAGAGTTGCATCTCTTTTTCTGTTGCCGGCTTGTTCTGGCTGTGCTAGAGTAGGCGTTTCGCTTACATAGCCCCTTTTTTGGACAACTTCGGCATGGTTTCTGAAACGTTGATGCGAAAAGTGCGACATCTCCGGGTGTTTCTCGCACCACAGAGCATGCAGTCGTGTCATGTAACCCCGTTCAGGGGTCACACTCGCATTGTGACACTCTGTACTCTGTTCACCGAGAGAACGAAATCGGCCGCGCAGTTTTTTCTTAACAATTTTTTCAAATATACGGTCCCAAGTGCTCTCTGGAATTTTGTATAACCTTCGTCAGGGCCACCACTAAATCCTTTCCAGCGGGGGTCCTACGCCTACATTTCCCTTTCTTTGAGAAGATGCGTGCAGAGAACAAAATTTTGTCTTTTCAGAATTTCGTTTTCTCGTTAAACAGAGTATAGCAAGTCGCGATTTAGTTGCTCCATCCACCTGAAGGTTCCGAGATTCCGTCGATCCATCGCATTGAATCCATTTTCATTGGCTCACCCAGCTTTAGAGTGGTCGGCATTATTCGCCGACCCATTGTCGGGAGCCCTGCGTGTTCTGTTGTTTTGAACCACACTTACAACTACAAGTCACTGTTCAGAGAAGATTCATTGGTCACATCTGAAACCTTTTTCTCAGCTCCCTCTTAAAAAAATGTGTTATAGCAATTGGTCACGGAAGAGTGAATAATGACATCATGAACCCCTTTTCTAGCTCCCCCTATATAATAATAAGTCTTAGAAACTGGTCACAGAATAGTGATTCGTCACATCTCGAACCCCTTTTCCAGCTCCCTCTTCAAATAAATACGTTGTAGCAATTGGTTACGAAAGAGTGATTGATCACATCTCGAACTCCTTTTCCTGCTGCGCCTTTAGAAAATTATGTTTTAGGAACTAGGCACAAGAGAGTGATTGATCAAATAACGAGCCCCTTTTCCAGCCTAACCGTTAAAAAATACGTTTTTGTGACTAGTCACAGAAGAGTGAATGGTCACATCTGGAGACCCTTTTCCAGCTCATGCTCAAAGAAAAATACGTTTTAGCGACTGGTTACAGAAGAGTGATTGGTCCAACCTCGAACCCCTTTTCCCGCTTCCCCTTTACAAAATTACGTTATAGCAACTTGTCACAGAAGAGTGATTAGTCAAATCACGAACACCTTTTCAAGCTACACCTTCAAAAGAAAAAGTTTTAGCGACTGGTCCCAGAAGAGTTATTGGTTACATCTTGAACTCCTTTTCCTTCTGCGCCTTTACAAAATTATGTTTTAGGAACTAGGCACAGAAGTGTGATTAGTCAAATCACGAACACCTTTTCAAGCTACACCTTTAAAAAAATAAGTTTTAGCGACTGGTCGCAGAAGAGTGATTGGTCACATCTGGAACCCCTTTTCCAGTTTCCCCTTCAAAAAATTACGTCTTAGCAACTGGGCACAGAAGAAACTTTTTTTTATAATTACTTAGAAATAAAGTTATTATTCACCATATGTGTACTATATTTTTACATGATTCTTTATTTTCTTAAAGCTATTAAATTAAATAGTAAAATTATTATTTTTGTCAAAGTTTAAAAAAAATGCAGTTTCATTCCCTACAATTAGTATTATTGCTTGGTCCCCGGCGTCCAGACATCTTGCCAGCTGACGTCACCGCTTGAAATAACCATGTGACACAAATACAAGTTGATACCATCCGCTAACTTTACTTCGGAGCCTTCGGAGTTACCTCGAAGGAATAATATGGAGACCTAGCTCCATTTCGCCACTTAACAATAGAAACATTACCGTAAGTGGTAAACGCATTACATGAAGATCTTAAAAATTCGTGCGCAGGTGCGCAAATGTCCTCTTCCTATACATGGAAAAGTGTGCGAGTGAGAAAGTTTATCAAATTGACGTAAGTTAGAGAGGTTATGTTCGTTTGTTTTGATGCAGGTGACAACAATTTTTTCAATTGCAAATTATAATTATTTAAATTATTGAAGTTTCTATTGATCTTGTTAAGTGAATGGCTTCATCGTTATGACTTGCGAAGTTAAAGGAGTGCATTATAAAAGTGGTATGTATGGAGACTATAATGAAATTTTTTGATCATGAAATCTTAAAATTGCAGTACATTATTATTTTTGAAATCGTACGTTGGAATAAAGAATATTGTTTTTTCAAACACTTACAAAACTTTTTTATCGTAAAAAACTGTATAATTAAAAATATAATATATCTAGTTGCCTAAGATCGCGTGAATTTGACAAATTTTCTCACTCGCACACTTTTCCATGTATAGGTGCAATAAAATTTAAGATCTATCTGCAATGTCCCTACCACTTACGGCAATGTTCCTATTGCCAGTTTCGAAAGGCTTCCCACTGGCAGTTGGGTCTCCTTATTATTCCTTCGTGGGAGTTACTGTCAGTAAACATAACCTTAACTGTCTAACGATTTTAATAGATTTTCTAAAATGATTTTACACGATGTTTTGAGTAGGAGTAAGTACTTTTTCGCTGTGAATTTTTGGACGAATTAGCCATCCGATGTGCGTGGGCTATTCGTCCACAATTCTGGACAAATAGCAGTTTCGAGACAGGTGGTCTATTCGTCTAGAATTCTGGACACCTAGACACAGCCTTGAAAAATTGTAAATTAAAAGAAAGTTTTTGTTTATTGCATTTTTACAAAGTAAAACATTTCAAAAATATTGTCTGAAAGTTTCATAAATATGCGAGCATTACTTACAAATAAATACGAACGTTTTTGCGTTCTGCGCGGATGATCTCTTAATGAGTTTTTATCAGATTGCTTTCGAATTCCCAACGTTTATTCTTAGCATAAATATCTTCAAAGTGACAAACCGGTTTGAAATATTTTTAATTTGATTATAGTAAAATTAACAAAAAAAAGCAGCAACAAAAAAATATTCTTCGAAATTTTCTGCTTAAACTGCCGTTGTTTAGTTATTTTGCAAAATAAGAAAAATCCGCTTCATTCTTTTAAAGCTGTGGTCATACTAATAAAGAAAAATTCTGATTTATTTGATTCAAATCACGCTGACTGGATATATCGTGCGCGCCGTGTACATGCCCTTTTTGGACACTTTGTTAATTATTAAACTATGCCTCAAAAAATAATAATTTTATATTTAAAAAAAATTGATTTGTAAACTTTTAGACAGAATAGTCTATATAAATGGTGAAAGTTTTTAAAGGACACAACTGCGGTTAATTGAACTGCAACAGTGCACAAAATAGAGATAGACTCTTAACTATAGTCACGGCAAACTTTTCGAAACGTAGGAAAGTAGTAGAAGTGTATTTTAAATTTTATTTCAAATACGAAATTAAAATCAAGCTGGTATTTATAAAAAAAATCCGCCCGCTTCTCGGGCAAATTTTAATAGCACGCTGGGCGCGCGTCTCGCTTCGCTTGCAATTTTACCGCAATTTTGTAAAATTTGTTTGTAAAAATCATAAAATTTATTAACTCATCATGAATTTTGTCGAATGTATTATAAAGATCTAAATTAACAGTCTAACATCGAAACAAAACAGAATTTTTCTGTTGACAGATGCCCCAATAATGCATTTGCTTATTAAATTTGTTTTAACAAATCCCAAAATTGATGAAAAAATTATCAATTTTGCTGAAGTTTTCATGAAGTTCTTAATTAAAAAGTTGACATAGAAAAAAACGAGTGTTTCTGTAGACAAATAAGTGATTACTGCCTTTGCTGATTAAATTTGTATAAAGAAATCATCAAATTTATCAACTTATTATGATTGTTGCTGAAATGGTCATGAAGTTCCCAAATGAAAAGACTGGCAGTGAAAAAAACGATTTTTTCTGCCGGGAAATTCCGGAATAATTTATTTGTTTATTAAATTGATTTAAAAAATCATTAGAAAAATCAACAAATTATGAATTTTGTTAAAATTATCACAAATTTCCTGATTAACAAAAAATGTACATCAAAAAAGACGAAATGTTCTGTCGAAAAATGCCTGATTACTGCATTTGTACATTAACTTTGTTTATAATATAAACAATTATAATCATGAGAGAAATTTTTTATATATATTAATATTGTTTCAATTTAAATTTCTTGCAAGATTTACTTAAAAAAACGTATATTTATGGAAAACCGTAGAAAAAATTTGTTCAACAAATAATTTGTTTATAATTTTTTTTCGTAAATTGGCTAATATTGGAATATCCTTAACTAATGTTACTCAATGGAACTAAAGCGATTTCAACCATTTTTCTGTCATTGGCGAACACCGGGCACGTCAAATAGAACAAATGGTCATTTTTCTCGTCATATTTGTTTATTTATAAAAAATTGAAAACCTAATTTAAAAATCAGGCTCAATAACTCTCTTAGAAATCTTATTATCTTTTTTTTTCAAAGTTTTTTTTGTACAAATCAGTGAATATTTGTGCGCTGTTAAAGTTTACTTGCTATTTGGCAAAAGTTTTTCCTACGGTGGAGTAAAAGCCGCCGTCTGCTACGGCGTCCTTAGCAGCAATGAGAAAATGGAAAAGTATGAGTAGCTTCAAGCTATAAAAAGGGACACCAGATTTTAAGCAACACAGAAAAAACAAAAGTTAAAATTTATTATAGGTAATACTTGCAACGTTTAAAAATTAAGCATATTTCGGCGAAAGTTTCACCGAGGTTAGGAGAATATAATTCTGATCTCGTCTACTGCGTCACGCTCAAGTAAGCAAAGGAGGAGGGTCGGTAAGGCCGGTTTTTGGCCTAATTTATTTTTGGACCAAAAAATCTGAAAAAATCATGGTAGTATCTTATAAGTATCCCGAGTCGA
>NC_046665.1:112907117-112911121 GCF_010883055.1 Belonocnema kinseyi | reverse complement strand
ACTCGGGATACTTATAAGATACTACCATGATTTTTTCAGATTTTTTGGTCCAAAAATAAATTAGGCCAAAAACCGGCCTTACCGACCCTCCCCCTTTCGGCAAAACATGCAGATGATGATGGAATTTCTTTATAAAATGTAAACTCATGAAACTTCGACAATTAAAACAATTTGTCCATTATTGACGAGCACCGGAAACGACAAATAGAATAAATTGCCATTTTTTGGTTATGTTTGTTTATTTATAAATAATTCAAGAACTAAATTAAAAATCAGGTAGGACAACTTTATTTGAAATATTATCAGCTTTAAAAAACAGCCAAACCGGTCCACAGGTTCAGCCGGAATCGTATTTTGAATCAAAAAATGTAATTTTTTCCCACTGCGGGACGCCCGGACCGACAGACAGACGGACGGATTCATAGGACCTATGTAGGAGGTTTCAGGATATTTTAAAAGATTCTAAGAAATTTTATGTAATTTCCGCAAATTAAAAAACTCTAAGAAATTTTCAAGAACTTGAAAAAGTTTTCAGGAATTTTAAAAATTGTAAAGGATTCAAAATATATTAGGACATTCTAAAAGATTTCGAAGAATTTTCAAGTGATTCTTGCAATTTTATGAAACTTTAAGGGAAATTAAAAGATTTCATGCTGCTGTAAAGAATTTCCTAGCATTTCAGTAGGGAATTTTTTTAAATGACAGCTAAGTCTTTACAATATTTTTACATATTCTAAGGGACTCTTATAAGATTTTCGAGGAATTCAATGATAATAAGGGATTTTCAAAGGTTTCCATGTATTTCAAATATTTTTTTTTACTTCAGGATTCAAGAAATTGGACAAATTTTAGGATATTTGAAAAAATTTAAAGAAATTTTCAATTTATTTCAATAATTTAAAGTGATTTCAAAGAATTTAAAAGATTATAGGGTATTTTTTTAAAAATTCAAGGAATTTTTAAGACCTTTACAAAGTTTTAGAATAAACTTCTACTTTGTAGCACTATTATAGAGAGTATTACTATAAATAGTGAATAATTGTTAAAAAAATAATTCTTGTTTCCTTTAATTAAATATTGCATCGATCTAACAGAGAAGTTACAAATAAGTTTAAAAATTGGGAAAACCCCGCTATTTTCTTACTTTATTCTAAGAAAAAATTGGTTAAAATAATAATAAATTGTTTAAGCAATTTATTTAAATACCTATTTATCGACAAATAGTAGTATTTTAAGAATTAGAAATATTTTTTACACCCCTTGAAAGTATAATAATTAGCGCAAAAAGGACGCAATTCCTAATTTTTCACTCATGGGGTTTTTTGTCGCACCCTATAAAACAGACTTTTGGGGTTTGTATTAAAACAATAATTTTTCATTAGCATTCTGTATCTAATTGTGAAGAAAAATTTTAAGGTATATTACTGAATTCACTTGATATGGACAATTCTGTCTAAAATTGACAAAAACGAATTTTTTTCTTGTGGGAAATATGTATGTGTTGAACTTCATCCAGCTTGCGAAAGCTGTAAATATATTTTCTTTTTAAATACAAAAGAATTTATTTTTTTGTGGATTTGAACACTTTTAGGTTAGAATGTCTGCCTTGAAACTCGACTTTTGACAAACCGGATGAATTTGGGAGGGTTTTTTTGCAGTTTTCCTCTTCCCTGTCCAAAAGTCTAGGCAAATGCGAGTACTTTTAATAATGTAATCATAGTACTCGTAGCAAGACGGCGCATTACACAAATAAATTTTCTAAAGAAATGTAGATATTTTCAATTTAAAAAGAAATTTACCATATCTCACCATGGACTTACCACAATATCGACACTTTTTGAGCCTTTTCTTAAAGATGCAACTACTTTATTAATAGTTTGAAAAAATGAAACTTATGCTACTCTTTTGGAAAAATGGCTCGCTAATTCAACTATTTTTTAATTTTGCCTTTAAAAATATTTTCAAACTTTTCCTAATTGCCTAAAATAACATATGCTCGATATCCAGAATCAAAATTGCGAAGCTTTACCTAATTTTGAAGGATTAAAATGATTTCAAATTTATTAAGTTTTCAAGAAATTTCAAGAGATTTTACACTTCAAGACTTCAAGAAACTCCACGGAATTTCAAAGGATTTCTAGAGAACTTCAGGATATAACAGTGAATTTCTTTTTTAACAGTCATTTTTGCAAGCTTTGAGAAGAAAAATTAATCCATTTCGAAATTTCAAAAATTTTATATCAAGTGATTTGATGCAATTTAAAAGAAGTTCAGTTTTCACTTTTTTGTTAACGATAATTTCAATTTTTAACTTTTTTAAATGTAAAAAAAATTAGCACAAACTTTTTATCCTAAGTATTAATTCCTAAGAACGCATTTTCAATTTTAAGAATTTGAAATGCATCTTTTCAGAAGTGAATAATAACAAATTGAAAGCGTGTGAAATTGAACATTTTTCATAAAGAACCTTCTAAGTCCTTCAGCTGTAAATATAAATTAAGTAATGAGATTCAAAATTGAACGGTAGCTCATGTTGCGAAAAATTAAAAATAGACAATTTTACAAGATGATTCTGAAACTGTACAAAATTAGAAAAAATTGGAAATTTCAACATTAATTTTAAGTTATTAGATTCATAAGTAAACACTTTTATTTGATTTCAAATTGTATTCAAATATTGTTCTAATTTAAGGAATTACATTTATAGCCTACTATCTTTGGAAGTATTTAATTTAGAAAAACGAACAATTTTTTAAAAGAGCAACATTTGACTGTTTATTTTCAAACAAGTGAAAAATTCAGGATTAAAAGTTGAAACTTTAAACATTAAAATTTCAATTGTTGTAATTGTAAATTTTTATTTATAATTGCTTGATTTTGGTGTGTAGATAAAAATTGAACAAATATAAATTTAAAATTACTTAAAACAAGAAGAATTCAACTTCCTATTTAAAAAAATCTTCTAATCCTTTTAAATTTAGAATTGGAAATTTGACGGCAATTAATTAAAAATTGTTTCATTGAAAAGTTTGAATAGCTTTATTTTTATAATTTCAATCATTAAGCGTTAGGATAAAAAACTCCAAATTAAAAATGTTTTAAGCTTCAAATTTGAGTGTTGAAAATTTAAGAGGGAGTTCATCTTGAGATTTATAATTTTCAGTAAAGTTTCAATTACATTAGATAAAAAAATTGTAGCTCTAAGGTTTCGAATTTTTCAATTTTAATGATAGTGAAAAATTTGAGCGAACCGGGGAATGACGGAGAATTATTTTTCTTGCCTGAAACGGCCATCCTGATTATAGAAAACTTTAACAGATAAAAAAATTTATAACAAATTAGAAAGTATTTCGTAGGATTTCAAAAATTTAAAAGGTTTCGAAGATTTCATGGAATTTTACAATATTTCAGTGATTCAATTCATTTAAAAGAAATTAAAATATGCCGCAGGATTTCAAGGAATTTCTATAGATTTTAAGAGATTCAAAATAATTCAGGATTGTTCTACGGATTTCAGATAATTGCGATAAACTTCAAGGGCTTTTGATACATTTAAAAGAATTTTAACGGATTTAAAATATTTCAGCGGATTTGAAACAATAACAAATATCTTAAGGAATTCTAAAGGTTTTCAAAAGGCTTTATCTAAGTTGTAAAATTTACGGAACTTCAGGGAGTATCGAAAATTTAATCATTTTTAAGAAATTTTGAAAGATAGTTTAGCGTTCAAGATGTAAGGAATTTTTTTCTTCGATTTTTGTCTTTAGAAGATTTAAAAGGATTTAAAGGGGCTTTGATTCGCGTTTGTTTTGTTTTCTTGGTTCTCTTTTTTCTCCATACCCAACCTAAGTTAATTTTTGAGATCAGAAGGTAATGGTCAGTATTGCATTCAGGACCCCTCATGACCAGTGTTGCCAGATTGGCGGTTTTCCCGCTAGATCTAGCGGTTTTGAAACCATGTCAGCGGTAAAAATTAAGTTACTGCGGTTGGCGGGAAAACTAGC